>NC_035166.2:9152378-9452378 GCF_001659605.2 Manihot esculenta
TAATTCAAACTCATGCTTCTTCAGCTGCCTAGAAGCATAAGCGATCACCCCCTCATTCTGCATTAGTACACAACCCAGTCCCACACGGGATGCATCACAAAAGACCGTAAAGTCCTCATCACTAGATGGCAGAGCTAAAACTGGTGCTGAAGTCAACCTCTTCTTAAGCTCTTCAAAACTCTCTTCGCACTGGTCGGTCCACAGAAATTTCTGATTCTTCCTGGTTAGTCTGGTCAGAGGAGCTGCTATCTTTGAGAAGTCCTGAACGAACCTCCTGTAGTAACCTGCCAAACCCAAGAACTCCTGATCTCCGTCACTGAAGTGGGTCTAGGCCAGTTAGCCACAGTTTCTGTCTTCTTAGGGTCCTACCTCTATACCATTCTCTGACACTACATGCCCAAGAACGAAATGCTCCTCAGCCAGAATTCACACTTAGAGAACTTGGCATACAAGCCATGTTCCCTCAAAGTCTGCAGAACCAACTCAGATGATGGGCATGCTCCTCTGCGTTCCTAGAATACACTAAGATCATCTATGAAGACAATAACAAAGTGATCCAGGTATTGGCTAAATACTCTGTTCATGAGATCCATGAATGCATGAATGCTGCAGGGGCGTTGGTTAACCCGAACGGCATCACAAGGAACTCAAAATGCCCATATCTGGTCCTGAAAGCTGTCTTCGGCACATCTTCATCCCTTATCCTTAGCTGATGGTACCCCGATCTTAGATCTATTTTGGAGAAACAACCCGCTCCTGCTAGCTGGTCGAATAGATCATCGATCCTTGGCAGAGGGTACCTATTTTTGGTAGTGACTTTATTCAACTGCCTGTAGTCGATACAAAGTCTAAGGGACCCATCCTTCTTTCTCACAAACAAGACCGGAGCACCCCATGGTGAGGTACTCTGTCGGATGAAGCCCTTTTCTACCAGCTCCTGCAATTGCTCTTTCAACTCTTTCAACTCGGCTGGGGCCATCCTGTAGGGAGGGATAGAGATCGGTCTAGTTCCAGGCACCAACTCTATCTCGAACTCTATCTCCCTAGCAGGTGGTAAACCTAGAAGCTCATCAAGAAAGACATCCTGAAACTCTCTGACAACTGGCATTGAGGCTGGCTCCCTGACCTGACTGACTAGTTCTCTCACATGAGCTAAGTACCCCTGACATCCCTTCCTAAGCAACCTACGAGCCTGAAGAGCTGATATCAGACCTCTAGGTGTGCCCCTCTTGTCTCCTCTGAAGACAACCTCCGACCCGTCCTTATCTCTGAACTTGACTACCTTGTCTCTGCAATCCAAGGTAGCACCATGGGTAGATAGCCAATCCATCCCTAGAATGACGTCAAAGTCTGTCAAATCTAGAACCACAAGGTCGGCGGAGAGGCATCTTCCCTCAACAAAAACTGGACTGTACTGGCAGACTGACACTGCCACTGACGGGTCACACTTGGGTCCACTGACCCATAGGGGACACTCTAACCCAGAGACTATCAGACCCAACCTCTCAACGGCTCTCGGAGCAATAAATGAATGAGATGCACCCGGGTCCATTAATGCATACACATCAGAACACCCAATGACGAGATTACCTGACACCACGGTGTTGGATGTGTTAGCCTCCTGCTGAGTCATGGTGAAGATCCTGGCTGGAGCTGATGGACCTTCACCTCGGGAACCAGAAGAAGAGGCTGCCCCTCTCCCTCTACCTCTGCCACTGCCCTGAGTTGTGGCTGGAGCTGCTAGCTGTGCCACACTACCGGAGGCTGTCTGCTGGGGCTGGCCCATAAAAGGTGCTCTAGGACAATCCCGAGCCATGTGTCCCTCCTGTCCACATCTGAAACATGTATTAGTCCCAGCTCGACACACTCCCCTGTGCGGTCTTCCACATCTCTGACATTCTGTACCATCTGAGCCTGAGCTCGAGCCACCGCCAAATCCCAGACCGGATTTCAACTTGTTCCAAAACTTATTCTTCTTCGGCTTCTTGGTGGTGTTATCCCACCTCTTCTTACTTGAGCTCTGAGAAGAGAAACCTGGTCCTCCTCTGCCTGGGGTCTTAACCCCTGAAGACTAGGTCACTGACTGCTTCACTGATCCCTCAACTATAGCACTCGCCTCCATCCTTCGAGCCATGTCCACCACAGTGTGGAAACTTTCTCTCTCAGCTGACTGAATCAACGAGGAGTACCTAGAATGCAGCTTCATAACATACCTCTTGGCTTTCTTCGTATCCATATCAAGAGCTTGCCCTGAAAAAGGCAATAGCTCCAAGAATCTATCCGTGAACTCCTCTACACCCATGTGCTCTGACTGCCTCAGTTGCTCAAACTCAATCATCTTCAGTTCTCTGGAACTGTCTGGAAAAGCCCATCCAGCGAACTCATTCGCAAATTCCTCCCATGTCATGCCGTCTAGTCTTGGGTCCACATAACACTTGAACCATTCCCGTGCCTTCTTGCACTTTAAAGTGAACCCTGCCATCTGAATGGCCCTGCTGTCACTTGCCCCTAGCTCATCAGTTATTGTCTTCACCACTCTCAGATACTCAAAGGGGTCATCCCCTGACTTGTATTTGGGAGCATCCAGCTTGAGGTAATCTGTCATCTTTACCTTGCTCCCATCGACTGAGCTAGGTCTAGGAGGTTGAGTAACTGGGGCTGCTGGTTCTGTAGGTGGTGGAGGTGGGGGTGCAGCATTCCCTGAGGTGGGGTTTGCCGGGTTTGGATAGAAGGGTGAGGGTGGATAAGCTGGGTATTGTGTATAAGGTGGATAGAAAGGTGGATAAGGCATGTAGGTAGGGTAGGGGTTAAAGCTGGAGTAATCCGATGTACCTCCCATCGGATACCCTGAACCCTGTGGGAAGGGTGGATAATGGGGTGGAAAACCATACCCCGAGGCCTGAACGCCTCCCTGAGACTCCCCTGTCCCTTCTTCCTCCATGCTCACATCCAGGTTCCCATCCCTCCTCTGCTCCTCTTCCATAACCTCCCTCACATCTGAAGAACTTCCTCCTCTATCTGTCCCCCTTCTGCTAGCATCAAAAGACCTTCTAGGGTCTCTTGACACTCTTTCTCTGTTGGCTCTACAAGACATTGCCCTAGGCAATGTAGGAGGATGGGCGCTCGTGCCCTCATCCTCAGGTGGTACTCCGGTCAATCGTGCAGATCGACGAGTTCCTCTCATCCTGTTTTCTGAAAAATAGTACACATCATACAAACATTAGCATCATATGGTTCATGTGGGCACACATGAACCCTCATCACATATACATCATTCATCTCATAACATCAATGCACATGTATATAATCATGGCATTACACATCATCATACAAGACAGGACTCCACATCCTATCCTAGTGGACATGATCTTTCCTATTGTGCTTGACCTTCTAGAACATCTATGAGCCCGACACTCTAGGTCCGATCCTATGAACCTAGGGCTCTGATACCATTCTGTAACGATCCGAAAATCAGACCGCTACCGGCGCTAGGATCCAGATCGGCTTAAGGCCGCCGGGACCCGTAGCAAGCCTGACATATAACCTGTAAACCTGTATAATCCCATACATGATCAACAACATACATTAAAATTTAAAACTTTTCCTTCAAACATCCAACTCAACCTGAACATACATGTACATAGTCATGATCATAATCGTGATCCCTCTGTGGGATCTCATCAATGCCCCAACGGGCGATACAACATGAGATGAGTTGGCTTTCATGAACATTATAAAACATTTTTGATCATGTAATAAAAGGGATACCTCATACACAATGTCAAGCACAATATCTAATCCTCAATATCATTATATGACTGAAACTGTATTTTTACATAACATTAATACATTTATCATGTCCACACTATCTATTACATAAACCAGACTTCATTACTCTTGTAAACCTCCTGGTCTACCCTGTACCTGCAATCCTGGGGAAATGGGAGAGGGGTGAGCTACTAGAGCCCAGTGAGCAGAATAATAAAACATTTACAAACATATGATAACATAGAATGCATCACATCACAGCTAATCACATCAAGGATGAACTTGTCACCAATAGCCCTCTACATGGTCCAACTGTGCCAGAACGTAGAATGGGTCCTGGTCTTTCCCTTACATAGTGCCAGCAAACATAGAATGGGTCCCACTGGTCTTACTTTCCGTACCGTACATATCATATCGTCATATCAGAGATCGAGGGCTATGGATCATCCAACATTCATCCACATCAACATCTAACATATGCAATGCAACATATTCGTGAATTCTAATGCAAACAACCTAATTCATCACATGGCATTCATGATGCGTGAATCATGCTAAAAAGTTAATCATTTGCTTTAAAACATAATGAGATATTCTACTCACCTCTGGATAGCTCGGTCCAGACACTGGGGCAACAGACTCACAGCTGGGGTCCTCGGTTCCTCGGGTCCGAACCTACACAGGTGGACTCAAATGAGGGACCAAACAAACATGAACATAACTCTAAACTACTCCCCAAAAACCCCCTAAAACATCATGAAACAATCATAGAAAAACATGCAAGAAAGGGCTGGACAGGGCACTTTCGGCGGCAGGTTCGGAGGCCGAAAGTCCCTCCAGAGCCGAAAGTCAGGCAGGTTCGGCGGCACCTTCGGCGGCCGAAACTCCCAGACAGAGGCGAAACTCATGCATGTTCGGCGGCACCTTCGGCGTCCGAAAGTCCCAGACAGAGACGAAAGTCTCTTTTCGGGGGCAACTTCGGCAGCCGAAAGGCCTGCCTCCCCAGCCATGTTCGGCGGCCGAAAGTTCCTTCGGCTGCCGAACCTGGTTTCTGCCAAAGGGCAGAAACTTGGCTCCCTTATGCATTTGTGCCTCCAAAACTAACCAATCATGCATAAACCTATTCTACAACATTCCCAAGCATTCACAAGCAAACATACAAGCTCCTAGGGGCATCAAACCATCAAAAACCCCAACTACAACACACAAGCAACTCACATTGTTCAAAATCACACCAAAAACCCATAAACATCACTATGACCTAAACATGTATTCTACCCCCATGAACTTCATAAAACTTGCTTAAAATATAAAGTAAGCTAGAGATCGACTCTTACCTCTTGAAGATCGAGGGTGGAGGCGACCAAACTTGGAGTTGGGAGAGATTCGAGTTCTTGAACCTTAAAGCTCCAAAACTTTGCTCAAAAGCTCAAATCTTCAAAACGAAGTTAAAACAAGTGAAAAACTTGAAAGATCTAGAGGAAAAACATCAAAGATCGGTGAGGGGCGGCGGAAAGCTCACCTTGGCCGAAAATGGGGAAAAGCTCGCCCGTTTTCAGCTAAGGGACCCTTTTATAGTGGCTGGCCAGGCCACGTTCGGGGGCCGAATGTGCCTCCGCATGCATGCCATGTTCGGCGGCCGAACTTGAGATTCGGCAGCCGAACCTGAACTTCCCTCACTTGTGCTTTCGGGGGCCTAAAGGCGCTCCCGAAGGCATGCATGTTCGGCGGCCGAACTTGAGATTCGGCAGCCGAACCTGAGTTTTCCTCCAAGGTTGTTTTAATGCAAAAACTCATTTTCAACTTACTTAAAACCATGAAATACCTTAAAACATTTTATGAAAACATGTTCTACCCTACTAGAGGCTTCCGACATCCGAGATTCCACCGGACGGTAGGAATTCCGATACCGGAGTCTAGCCGGGTATTACACCTTCCCCCACCCGGAGTTTTAGAACCAGAAGACTGTGCCACTGTCTGCTTAACTGTCCCCTGAACGATGGCACTGGCCTCCATTTTCCTGGCCATATCTACTATGGCATGGAAGCTCTCCCTGTCCACGGACTGAATCAAGGAGGAATACCTGGAATGAAGTTTCATGACATACCTCCTTGATCTCTTTGAATCTGTATCCAGACTCTGCCCAACAAAAGGCAACAGCTCCAAGAATCTGTCAGTGTACTCCTCTACACTCATTTCATCCGTCTGCCTCAACTGCTCGAACTCTATCATCTTCAGCTCTCTTGAACTGTCGGGAAAAGCCCATCCTGCAAACTCGTTTGCAAACTCCTCCCAAGACATGTTGTCTACTCTCGGGTTCACATAATTCTTGAACCACTCTCGTGCCTTCTTGCACTTAAGCGTGAACCCAGCCATCTGAATGGCTCTACTGTCATCAGCCCCAATCTCATCTGTAATCACCTTTACCCTTTCAAGATACACAAACGGGTCATCCCCTTTTTCATACTGAGGAGCACCCAGTTTCATGTAGTCAGTCATCTTAACCTTGCTCCCACTGGCTGAGCTAGGTCTAGATGGCTGAGCAACTGGGGCTGCTGGTTCTGGAGGTGGTGGAGAGGGTGCAACATTTTCTGTGGTAGGGTTTGCTGGATTTGGATAGTAGGGTGGGGGTGGATACATTGGGTATTGTGAATATGGTGGATAGTATGGTGGGTATGGCATCTGTGTGGGATAAGGGGTGAAGCTAGGGTAATCCGATGTACCTCCCATCGAATACCCGGGATGTTGTGAGAAGTGTGGGTAGTGGGGTGGCTGAACAAATCCCGAGGCCTGAGTGTCTCCTTGGGACTCTCCCATACCTTCCTCTGACATGCTAACTCCCAGACTGCCATCCCTCCTCTGCTCTACATCCATATCATCCCCCATGCCCTCTGACATTCCTCCCTTAACTGTTCCCCTCACTGATCTGCTTCTTCCCAGATCCAGAGACCTTCTAGGGTCTCTTACTGCTCTTTCTCTGTTAGACCTACTAGACATTGCCCTAGGCAATGTAGGAGGACGGGCGTTCATGCCCTCATCCTCAGGTGGCACTCCAGTCAATCGTGCAGATCGACGAGTTCCTCTCATCCTGTTTTCTGAAAAACAGTACACATCACAAGCAAACATTAGCATCATATGGTTCATGTGGGCACACATGAACCCGCATCACATACATCACATATCATAGCATATCATTAATGCACATGCATATAATCATGGCATTTCACATCATCATACAAGACAGGACTCCACATCTTATCATAGTGGACATGATCTTTCCTATTGTGCTTGACCTTCTATAACATCTATGAGCCCGACACTCTAGGTCCGACCATATGAACCTAGTGCTCTGATACCACTCTGTAACGACCCGGAAATCGGACCGCTATCGGCGCTAGGATCCAGATCGGCTTAAGGCCGCTGGGACCCGTAGCAAGCCTGACATATAATCTGTAAACCTGTATAATCCCATACATGATCAACAACATGCATAAAAATTTAAAAATTTTCTTTCCATATACATCAACCAAACTCAACCTGTGCATATACATTAACATAACATTGATCCCTCTGTGGGATCTCATCAGTGCCCCCAATGGTGGCATAACATATGTTGAGTTGGTTTACATAAACATCATAAAAGTCTCTACGATCATGTAATAAAAGGGATAACAATAATCTATGGTCAAGCACATCTCTAACATCCATGAACATCATCTCATTACATATCTATACTGATTAAGACATTACATTACAATTTGATCATGTCCATTGCTAGCTATTACATAAACATAACGTCTTTACTCTATCCGGACTCCTGCTCTATACTGTACCTGCAAGCCTGGGGGTAAAGGGAGAGGGGTGAGCTAAAAGCCCAGTGAGCAGAACTATAAACATATTAACACTATGCTCTATGAAATGCATCATAACACAGACAATTCACATAAGGGTTGGGTGAACTTGTCACCAATTAGTCCAAGCTAACTCTGTGCCAGGCCGTAGCATGGGGTCCTGATCTTCCTGTCATAACATACATTACTTACCATTGCCCCAGGGCCTCCTCTGGGCTCCTGGTCTTCGAGTCCCATAACCGTGCCAGGCCGTAGAATGGGGTCCTGGTCTTCCTGTCATGGACTAATTGGGTCATCCAATATTCACCCACATCAACAACAAATGATGCAATGCGGCATATTCGTGAAAACTAATACAATCATCCTATTGCATAATCATGATGCATGAAACATGATAAAAACATTTAATTTCTCAATTTAAAAGATTAAGTTTAGTTCCACTCACCTCTGGCTGACTCTGACAACACCGAAGCAGCTGAACTTACTGCTGGGGTCCTCGGTTCCTCGGGTCCGAACCTACACAGGTGGACTCAAATGAGGGACCAAACATACTAGAACATATCTCTAAACTACTCCCCAAAAAACCCCCCTAAAACATCATGAAACAACCATAGAAAAACATGCAAAGGAGGCCTGGACAGGTCACTTTCGGCGGCAGGTTCGGCGGCCGAAAGTCCTTCCAGAGCCGAAAGTCAGGCAGGTTCGGCGGCACCTTCTGCGGCCGAAACTCCCAAACAGAGACGAAACTCGTGCATGTTCGGCGGCACTTTCGGCGGCCGAAACTGCCAGACAGAGACGAAAGTCTCCTTTCAGGGGCAGGCTTCGGCAGCCGAAAGGCTTGCCTCCCCAGCCATGTTCGGCGGCCGAAAGTCCTTCAGCTGCCGAACCTGGTTTCTACCAAAGGGCAGAAACTTGGCTCCTTTTGCACATTTCGCCTCCAAACCTTCCAAACATGCATTAAACCTATTCTACAACACACAAACACAAGCATATATTTTCCTAGGGGCCTCAAACCATCATAAACCCCATCTACAACACATCAAGCATCCATATTGTTCATGAACATACATTTATACCCATAAACATAACCATAACCTAAACATGCATTCTAACCCATAGATCTACTTAAAACTTACTTAAAACATACAATGAGCTTAAAATCGGCTCTTACCTCTTGAAGATCGAGAGAGAGACAACCTAAACTCGGAGTTGGGAGAGATTGGGTTCTTGAACCTCCAAGCTCCAAAACTTTGCTCAAAAGCTCAAATCTTCAAAACAAAGTTAAAACAAATGAAAATCTTGAAAGATCTAGAGAAAAAACATCAAAGATCGGTGAGGGACGGCGGAGAGCTCACCTTGGCTGAAAATGGGGAAAAAGCTCGCCCATTTTCGGCTAAGGGACCCTTTTATAGTGGCTGGCCAGGCCACGTTCGGGGGCCAAATGTGCCTCCGCATGCATGCCATGTTCGGCGGCCGAACTTGAGGTTCGGCGGTCGAACCTAAACTTCCCTCACTTATGCTTTCGGGGGCCTAAAGCACACCCGCAACGCATGCATGTTCGGCGGCCGAACCTGGGTTTTCCTCCTCGATTGTTTTCATGCAAAAACTCATTTCCTTTTTACTTAAAACCATGAAAAACATTAAAATATTTTATGAAAACCTGTTTCTACCCTACTAGAGGCTTCCGACATCCGAGATTCCATCGGACGGTAGGAATTCCGATACCGGAGTCTAGCCGGGTATTACAACAAGAGTTACTTGATAAGGGCTTTATTCGACTTAGTGTTTCACCACGGGGTGCACTAGTGCTGTTTGTGAAAAAGAAAGATGGATCTTTTTTATTGTGCATTAATTACAGACAGTTAAGTAAGGTAACTATAAAGAATAAATATCCACTACCTAGAATAGATGATTTGTTTGATTAGTTGAAAGGGGCCGGTATTTTCTCTAAGATATATTTGAGATTAGGCTACCATTAGTTGAGAGTTAAAGGGACATATGTGCCTAAAACTACATTCAGGACACAATATGGACATTATGAATTCATGGTTATGCCATTCAAGTTAACAAATATACCTACAGTATTCATGGATTTGATGAGCTGTATCTTCTATCCATATATAGACCACTTTATTATAGCATTCATTGACGACATTATGGTATACTCTAAAACTAAGGAAGACCATGACAGGAATTTGATAGTAGTATTGCAGATTCTAAGGGAAAAGCAACTTTATATTAAGTTCAGTAAATGTGATTTTTGGCCCAATAAAATAACATTTTTGGGACATGTTGTATCAGCAGAACGAATCAAGGTAGATCCACAGAAGATTAAAGTTATTCTTGAATGGAATCCACCAAAGAATGTTGCAGAGATCAAGAGTTTTTTAGGTCTAGCTGGGTACTAGAGACGGTTTGTGAAAGAGTTTTCACTTATAGCATTTCCATTGACTAAGTTATTACATAAGGATGTTAAGTATGTTTGGGATGATAGATATCAAGCAAGTTTTGACGGATTAAAGACTATGCTCAATGAAGCACCTGTACTTACACAATCTATTTCTGGTAAGAAATTTGTGATCTATAGTAATACTTCTCACAATAGACTTGGATGTGTTTTGATGCAAGAAGGTAAAGTGATTACCCATGCTTCTAGACAATTGAAGTCATATGAGAAGAACTATCCTACCTATGATCTAGAGTTGGCTGCCATAGTTTTTGCACTAAAGATATGGAGGCGTTACGTATATGGTGAGAAATGTTACCTCTATACAGATCATAAAAATCTAAAATACTTACCCACTTAAAAGGAGCTAAACTTAAGACAGAGAATATGGCTGGAGTTACTGAAAGATTATGATTGTATTATATATTATCACCTAGACAAAGCTAATCTAGTAGCAGATGCACTTAGCAATAAATCTTATTTGCATTAAGAACAATAAATGCGTGCTTGACTATAGCGGATAATGGAGCTATCATAGCAAAATTAAAAATTAGACTCAGCTTACTATAACAAATTAAAGAAGCACAAAAAGAAGATGCAGAGATAGCTTTATGGACTAGACAAGTACAAAAGGGAAAGAAGCAGAAGCATGTGATAAGTGATGATGGCTACTTATACTATGGTAACAAAATATGTGTACTTAACACCAGAGAGTTGAAATAGAGTATTCTTATAGAGGCACACAACAATCCATATACTATGCATCTAGGTAGCACTAAGATATATTAAGATCTGAAGGTGCACTATTGGTGGCCAGGCATGAAAACAGATATAGTTGAATTTGTAACAAAATGTTTGACATGCCACCGTATAAAAGCATAACATCAAGTTCCATCAAGTTATTATAGTCTATAGCTATACCATAATGGAAATGAGATAGAATTACCATGGATTTTGTAACAGGATTGCCACTTACACAAAGGAAGAAAAATGCCTTTGGGTAATAGTTTACAAGTTAACTAAATTAGCACACTTCTTGCCAATCAGAATGGATTATATATTGGAAAAGTATACAGAATTGTACATTAATGAAATTGTGAGACTACATGGTGTTCCTATCTCTATTATATCAGACAGATATTCAAGATTCACATCCAGATTCTAGAAATAACTACATGAAGCTCTAGGTACTAGATTGAATTTTAGTACAGCTTTTCATCCTTAAACAAATGGTCAGTTAGAAAGAGTAATTCAAGTTTTGGAAGATATGCTTAGAAGTTATGCAACTGAATTTAAACGAAGCTGGGAAAGGTATCTTCCACTAATAGAATTTGCTTACAACGACAGTTATCATACTAGTATTAAAATGGCCCTTTATGAAGCATTATATGGCAAAAAATGTAGAACCCCATTATGCTGGACAGAGATTAGTGATGCTAAGCTTTTAGGTCCAGAGTTGATAAGACAGACCGAGGAGAAAGTAAAAATTATCAAAGTTGCGACAGATAAATAAAAATCCTATGCAGATTTGAAGAGAAAAGATATAGAATTTACTGGGGGGACAAAGTATTTTTAAAAGTTTCTCCATAGAATAAAGTGCTAAGATTTGATAAAAAATGTAAGCTAAGCCCTAGGTTTATTGATCCATATGAAATAATGGAACGTATGGGTCCAGTAGTCTACAAGCTAGCTTTACCTCCAGAGTTAGATAGAATACACAATGTCTTCTATGTATCCACGTTAAGAAGATATAAATCTGATCCTTCACATGTTATTTCAGCAAAAACCATTAATGTACAATCTGACTTAACTTATGAAGAAGAACTGGTGAAAATTTTAGTAAGGAAAATGAAAGAGTCAAGAAATAAGAAGATTCCTTTAGTTAAAGTGTTGTGGAGAAATCACAATGTAGAAGAAGCTACATGGGAGAGTGAAGAAGTGATGAAACAACAATCCACAGTTATTCAAAAAAGGTACAATTTCGAGGATGAAATTTCTTAAGAGAGGAAGAGTTGTAACATCCTCAAATCCGTAGTTAGGAATAGTGACATCAGTAGGTATGAGTCAGGCTATTTCACTATTAGAGCAAGAGGTATTATGAGAGGTGCTAGCTTACCCTGAGCTATTTAAAAGAGGTGCTAGTATAATTCTAAGTTGCTAATAACTGAATCTTAGAAAACTCGAACAAATAAACGGACATATCTAAAAATAAAGAAGACAGTATGATTAGCAAGTTGGAAACGAGTTACTTTCAGAAAGTGCTTAAGGTTTTCCGACGGCTCGCTTGAGGTACTTGTTAAAATCTAACATGCTTACCTAAGTGAAATGGATTTCTGAAGGCTAAAAGTATAATTTTAGCAGGTAAATCTATGAATATTGACAATTTGAAACTAAATTAAAATATGGTAAAAAGTTTAGTAGGTTAAAGTGTGAATATGAAAAATTTAAAGACAAAATTTAATTTTAGTACTTCATTTTTTCACCTCTTCACCTAAACTCTCTATATGTCACCTAACTAAGTATGAACGAAATAACAAAGCAAATGAAAAAATGATTTGTCTTCTTCCACCATCCTTATGGCTGAAACTTATGCCATTGAAAATCAAAATCTTATATTTTTTCTCTTTTCCACCAAATCCAAGTTAATCTCTCACCAAATCAACTTCTTTCTTTAACCAAAATTCATCCTAAGATCAAAAGTTAAAGAAAGAGCCATATATTGAAAGAATTAAAGAAGAAAAGTTTAGAGTTCTATATGCACTAAGCTTGAAAATCAAAGGTTATTATAGAAATGTGTAAGAAATAGCATCTTCTCACTTCTTTATACATGAATTTGAATTATAAAGCTTTAATTTTCAATTTATTCAATCCTCCTCTATGATATAAATTTATCTAGGTGAAGGAACATCCAAGAAAAAGGAGATAGCTAGAGAGTAGAAGTGGAAAAGAAAGAGAAATTCAAGAAAGATTTGGTGTTTGTATGATTTTCTATTTTTCTTTGATTTTCTCATGAATATGTGAAATTAGGGATTGATTTTTCTAGTTGAAAATTTTGTTTTAATTGTATAATATAATATGAATATTGGAATGGTGTTTGAAAGGCTTAAAGGAAATAAATTTAACACGGGAGTTAAAAGTGCAAACCTGGTAAGATAGATTTTAACAGAGCAGCATGTGTTAAAAGCTTCATAACTCATTGTGTAGCTATTTAAATTAGACTTAAAATATACCAAATGAAAGCTGAGACAAAGAGCTAAAATTTTCATGAATTGACCAAATTCTGAATATATAGGTAAGATAATGTAAATTGCAAGTGAATCTAAACTGGATACTGTGATAGAGTATCCATAACAGACTATATTAATTATACCATAACTAATTTTATACTCAATAAAATTAGTGAAGATCAGTACCAAATTAATATTAAGAAGTATACCTAAAACTTTATGAAAAACATTTAAGCTTGAATTTATATGAAAATACATGCATTTGATATATTTTGTGATATTATAAACAAGTACCAATACTGGACTGATTAATATCTTATTTCGCAGTTTATAAAGAAAAATTCATAACTTAAGCTAAAGTGATCAGATTTATATGAATTATACCTTGTTGGAAAGATAAGACATAAATACATATTTTTTTATGAAGAGACTTAAGTCAAATTATAATTTTAAAGTGCTTAAAAAGTTGATACAAAATATGGCAGAATGCAACCCTCTTGAATTGCAATACATAAAAATTGACATTCTTACTTAATAGGTAAGAATTATGCATGTTCTTGCTTTTCGTACTTACTTTTTGAACGTGCTTGCTTGATAATAAAACTTATTTGTGCATGATGATTTGAGTTAGACTTACTATGCTTTACTTGTTAGTGGTATATAATACAAGAAGTGAATTGACTTGATGCACTATTAGAATACTAAGTCTATAAAGTTTTGCACTATTTTTCATGAGTTGAATTGGCTTGATGCACTATTAGAATGCGAAGTCGATAAAGTTTTGCACTATTTTCTATGAGTTTCTTATCTTGCTAGCCTTGGCGTATATTATATGTATGTTGGAAATGATTTGAAATAGCTTCAAATGACGTGTATTTATGTCAAACAAATTGATACATTAAATTAATGATTCTTAATCTGGTAAACTTAATTAGAGTCGAGGTTAGTTTAAGGGTATGACATGCCATATAAACATACAGAGTTTGCAGTACTGCTACCGATATATGATCTATATTTGAGGTTACATATCAGGTACCTCATAAGCATGGTCACGTAGCCTTGGTATCATAATTTTGGCCTTTGAGTCTACCATTTGGCACTCTATGCCTACCATTATAACTTATGATCTATCTAGTCAATCCTACTATGTGTTTATAAGGGCTGAGAACCTAATTAAGATTGATGCTCGATTTTTATAAAAATATCTGTGAATGTTAACATGTTTGCATCTATTGCATGTACTAAACTATGGTGATTTCCTATAAATATAAAATGTGCAATAGTGGCAAATGAAGATGTTTTATTGAATTTGAAGGAAATTCTTGGCATGCACAAGGATACATATTGCATTTCTATCTTATACTAAAAAGTTTGACAAGTATGTTGTCTATCATATTAAATACACTTTATATGCATGTAATTATTTACTTAATTATCTATATATATGAATATGCTTGCTCTGTTTTATTATTTGTTTGCAATCACCCATTGAGTATTAGCTCAACGTCCTAGTTTTTACCTCATGCAGGTTGTAAATAAAATAATCACTATATGGTTGTTTTGAGTCTCAATGGAGTGGATTATGAAGGTTATGTAAGTTAAAATAATGTAATCATATATGGATAAAGAAAAAGAGTTAAATGTCTGCATGTGATAATATTCATGGAAAAATAAGGGATGATGTTGTTATAAAATGTGTGCCAAATTAAAGAATAGTAAGATATCAAATGACTATTGATAATTATAAATATATTTTTCTTATGTACTACAGGTTGAAATGCTGATAAAATGGAGGAAACTTTGCTAAAATTTTTGTTTAAAATCTCACATTTACTTTACTCAATTTATGAAATTTACATGAACATCTAATAACTATGTAATTACACATAAAGTAAATAGTTTAGTTTTGAAATATCTAAGAAAGTATAGTTAATGACAATTCTTACTCTGTGTATACTTTGATAAGGTAAGGGGTATTACAACAATTCTAGATATCTGTGTGAGTTTGCTGATGGATAAAAGCCTTTTTTTTTAAAGCTAGGAATGTATAATACATTATACAGAGTGAGTTCAGGATTCAAAACAATTGTATCACTATGTGTGACTGGTTGGGTACTTCCATCAGGCAAATTAACTAATAAATTTTGTCTTGGTTTAGTGAAATAGGTAAAAAGTTTTAGATCATGACATATATGTGATGTGGCTCCAGTGTCTACTACCCATATACTTAATTCTTTTTAAAAGTAAGAGAGTAATAATTTCAGTTTTTATCTGCAAATCCTGAGAATCCCACACATCCAGCAGATTCATACTGATTCTGGCTCTTCATGTATTTCATTACTTCTTGTTGTATAATGCTTGAGATTCCCTCATTCTATGCTTCTTGTTTATGTTTTTCTGTGTTGAGATCCAGTGGAGTTTCACTAGTTGTTGCATTTACCTTCTCTTTCCTTTTTTGAGCTTGAAATCTTTAAACCACTCAAGATACTCGTGGAGCTTGAAACAAGTGTCCCTTGTGTGTCTTGCATTATGGCAATGGCTACAAAATTTGTTTTCCTTTTCCCTTCTTGAGAATTCTCCTCTTCTGAATTGTGAGTTATTTTTAGGCTCTTTTACATTAATGGTAGTACTGTTAAAATCATGACTATTTCCCATATTGTGAACTTTTTGTTTTTCCACACTTAGAACCATGGAGTATATGCCCTATTGATGTTGGGCATATGCTCCATAATAAGTATTTGGTCCTTCACATGACCATATGATTCATTGAGGCCCATTAAGAATTGAATAACTTTGTCTTCATTGTTTATTTCACTGATTATTTTTGTAGATTCACAAACACATATAGGTGGTATTTTTAAACAACTCATTTCATCCCATAACCTTTTAAAATTATTAAAATAGATAGTTACAGTTAGGGCTAAATATTCGGTTTGTTCGTTTCAAAACCGAACAGAACAAAAAAAATCAAAAACTGAAATTTTAGAGTTAGTAAAAATCAAACCGAATTGATTTTGAGCAAACATCAATTTGAATCGAATTGGTCTGACTCGATTCGATTCGATTTGATCGGTTGGGCTTTTTAATGGACTTTTTATTTTTAACACCTTATTTTGAGTTTTTTAAAATTTAATTGAAGTATTTCAACCTTGATTATGGTCTAATCTCTCTATGTTATTAAAAATAATATATTATTATCACTAATTGATTCGATTTAATTTTATCAATTTTTTCTAATTAAAATCGAATCAAACTAAAATTTTTTAAAATAAAAACCAAATCGAAAAGAATAAAAAACTAAACCGAATTTCTGAATTAATTTAATTTGGTCGATTTTTTCAGTTTAAACTGAATACTGCTCATTCCTAATTACAGTCATACCTGCTTACATAAAAGAACTAATTTTCCTTTTGATCTAGTAAAGTAATGGCCTATTTCATTGCCTAAATCTACTTTTGATTTCTTCCCATATATAAAGAAACCAACAAGTTTTTTGATAAAAAATTTAAGATCCAAGAAATTACTATACAGTCAACCTTTTGTCATCCCTTGTATTTCTCGGTTTCTGGTCCTAAATGTGTATCTTAATATTAATAGGGTTGTTCAGTTCTAATTTTGGTACGGTTCTTGTTAAAAATTAAAATCAGAATCAAACCTCTAATTTTTTATTTTTAGAATATACTTGAAACTAAATTTTAGTACAGTTACGATACGATTTTATGCAATTTCGATATGGTTTTAGTTTGATTTTTATTTTTATTTCGATTTTTTATTTTAATTTTAATTTTAATTTCAATTCAAATTTTAATTTTTCAAATAAAATTATAATATTCTTATATTTATTTTAAAATAATAAATAACTAGTATCGAAATAAAAAAAATAATATTAACATTTAAACCATAATAATATCAATATTAATATATATTTTATACAATTTTTAGTAAAAATATTATATTATTTTATATATTATTATTAATTATATATTTTTAATATTTATACATGTATAATTAATATATAAAAATATATTATATTACTGATTCAGTTATATAATATAATTAAATACTATAAACTGATTAATATATTTATAATTAAAATAATAAATAAATAAATAAATATATATATATATATATATATATATATATATATATATATAAAATAAACTATGATTAACTAATTAAATCATTTAAATCATATTGTTAAAATTTTTTAATAACTAATTAGATTATATAATTATTTTATAATATTTTTAGTCACTATAGAGAGTCATATTTAAATTATATGAATAATTTAATTTATAAAAGTACTTAGATAGTATTAAATAAATAATCAAAGAGAGTGTATATATACACACAAAAAAATAAATTTTTATTAAGTTTAAAATGGATCTCAAATACTTATTTTATTTATACTTTTACTCATTCATAAATTTTTATTATATATTATTTAATGGTTAATAAAATTAAGATTTGAATTCATTAAATAAAATTCTATAATTTTAATAATATAAATTATAAAATTAAAATAAAACTATATAAAATATAAAATATATTACTGAAATTATATAATATAACTATAATATTATTAAAGTTATTTAAAAAATATATAATATCAGTTTTTTGGTACGATTTCGATATGATACGGTTTCAGATCGCTTTTGATATGATTTTTGACAAGAAACCATAACCAAAACTTAATAGCTAAATAAATTCGATTCAATATAGTTCGATTTCTGTAACATCAGTTCTTTTTAGATTTCGGAATGATTCGGTACAGTTTTTCGGTTCGGTTCGGAACCTCCAAGAATCATGCATAGCCCTACCTATCAATAAAGCATAACTTATCTTTGGCTCTCAGTGCAATGATTATTGATCTACTTTAGAATAAGTAATTACTTCCATCCATCGAGTTGCAATCCTTAGTAATCAGAGTTCTATAGTAGTACCATTTCATTGAAAGCTTTCTCAAACTTTTATTTGGTTTTATCTGATAATTCAACCATTTATAAAAAATAAGTAGATGGATAGGAACAATAGCCAAAGGTTATACTCTGAACAATAGCACATGCATCAATAAAAACTCTGATATCATGTAAAAATAGTATTTGGTAGAGGAGAAAAATATGTTTTATTCATTTGACTGAATAAGAGGAGCATTTTAGAAATGATAGAAAATAACAGAAAACCTAAAGAAGTCAGCTGGTTAAAACAAAAAGTGAGAAAAATATATAGAAACAAAAAGACCCTTCTCCACTCTTCTACTCTATGCAGCGTCTTGAGTAATTAGGCAAAACGCTGCGTTTAAGGCATTCTATTCGCACCGTTTTTTCGCCTAATTGCTTTAACACCTTTATTCCTCCTTGTTCTAGTGAAATATGATTGAGAAATTAGGAAATTAGGTTTCTCCTTATTCCATTATTTTTCTGCCTCTTTGCAAAAGTTTCTAAAGATTCATTATTGGCGCTTATTGTCTATGTTGACGACATGTTAATTACAGGATTAAATAAAAGCTTAATTTCTGAAGTAAAGACATACCTGCATACTGTCTTCACAATAAAGAATCTCGATTATGTGAAAATATTTTATTGGCCTCGAGATAGCAAGGTCGACTGAAGGGATGTTCCTGCACCAATAAAAATATGTTACGGACATCATTCTTGATATTGGTTTGAAGCATGCAAAGACGATCACTTTTTCTTTCCCAAGAGGACTTAAACTGATAAAAAAAATCGGAGAAATCTTACCTAATCTAGAATAATACAAAAGATTAGTGAGTTGTCTTTTATATCTGGAACTCACAAGGCCAAATATTCACCTATTCAACACAACAGCTAAATATATACTTTTTCTTCACTATGAACCACTATTTTTACATTATTTGTTAATTATTATTTTTACATTATTTGTTAATTATTATTTTTACATTATTTGTTAATTATTATAAATTTATTGTGAATAAGATTTTGAGAAAGGTGAAGGGAAGTTTGGAGATGTTAGGGATGAGATTTAAAGGTTTTTTTTTTCAGATAAAGGGAGGAGCAGTTTTTACCTTTTACCTTTTAATTAAAATTTTTATAGTTTATATTACTTAAAATATTTTAATGATGAAATTAATTTTAAAGTTTATATAAATTTAAAATTCTTAATTCAACTTATTTTATAGTGCAATAATGAATGACCTACTAAAATTATTATATGTTAAATGAAATAAAATATAATAAAATTTAAAAAGTAAAATAAAAAGTATATTCCATAATACAATTATACTATATATAAAGTATGATGAGAGAATAATAGTATTTTTTTAAATGCCCGTAATAATTTAGTATTATTACAATAAAAAGAATATTTTAATTGATTGTTAAAATAAAATTAATTTTGATTTTAATTTTATGTTAATGATAGAATTTATAGACATTTGAAAATTTTCATCATATTTATACTGAAATATTTTTATTAATTTTTATAATAAATTCAAAAATATGACTTCAAAAATTGCAAACTTTAATCGATTTTGTAAAACATAAAATATATTTAAAAATTTAAAATATATAAAAAATAATATTTAATTACGATTAATAAATTGACTATATAGCATATTACTAATATAGATAATACAACATTTGCCCTTTTTCCTTTTTTATTTTCACTTCTAATAAATTTTGAGAATTTATTTGTATCATTAAAGGAATTATTTAATTACCGATGAATTTTTCTGTCAGTAATTAAAAAATATAAAGAAAATTTAAATAAGCCCTTATATTTTTATGAGTATTAAATAAGCTTAATTTTAATTTTTTAGCCGAATAAATCCATTTACTTTTTATTTAAATTTAAATAAGTCTTAGTATAATAAAATATTATTTTTAATAAATAATAAAATAATATTTTGTATGCTATCAGCAATCACTATCATTACAATGATATGGATGTAATGCATATATGGGGATAGGATAAATCCAAAACATATATAAGATGTGTATAAAACAATATGATATGAAAAATCTTATCAATAAAGAGAGAATAAAAGAAAATAAATACCAGTAGATAAATACAATATGATATGGTAAACCTTGTCGATTAAGAGAGAATAAAAAAAATTCCATTAGATGAATCCAACACATAGGTAAAATGAGTATAACACAATATAATACGATAGACCTTGTTAATTACTAGAAAAAAAATAAATATAATATATTAATTAAAAAAAAGAACGATAGAAAATATACTGTACACTCATATATTTTAGAGTTTAAGTTATTATATTTTAGTAGAGTTATAAAACTATTCCTTTAATATTATTTAATAAAAATTTAAGTTTAAAATTTTTGCCAAAAAATTTATTTTTTTATATATAATCATATATTTTAATTAATAATTTATTTATATTAATAAAATTATAATTTTATCCGTGCTCGCATTGTAAAAAAAGAATATCTGCTTTATACTATGGAAGAGAACTTAAATGGAAGAGAAATCAAATATAATGTTTTCAAATCGTTGTTATTTTATAACTAAAATTTAAATATATGAGATAATAATTTGTTATGTTATTATTAGTACAAAAGCAAATAAAATAGTACAAAAAGAAAATAAAATAAAGATATGAAAAGAAGAAAATAGTGGAATGAATAAAATAATAAAAGAAAATTAGGTATTTGTAGGTATAAATATGCAGGTTACTAATATATCTAAATTTATAAGTAAATATTTTAGAAAAAGGGATAATTACCATTAAGTTTTTAGATTTTTAGAAAACTAATTAGTTTATTTCTTAATTTTTAAGCTAAATTAAAAAATTTCATACTATTTTAAAATAAAATAAAATAACAAAAAACTTTTTAATTAGATTTAAAAATTATATGATTAACTAATAAATTTTTTAAAAGTTTATAGATATAATGGTAATCCCTTTTAGAAAAAATAGACTTTTTTTTTTTCTCCCTAAGAATTAACTTTGTACAAAGGTGGTTAAAAATTGCTCTACAGTCAAGAAATACCACCAGTAAACACATCTGTCTTTTCTCTGGTGCAACCATTAATACAAGATACAATATTTATGTGTATAACTCAAAAAACATGTCAAATAGTTTTCTTTTCAATCCATTTAGATATTTTAAATAGTACCAATATAGTACAAAAGAGACATTTTCAAGACACAAATTAGTGAATTTCTTCATAAAAAAAATAAATAAAACTCATTTATTTTTTTTTCTTTGAATCAAATAAAACTCATTTATTTGTATTGTAAAGGTATTTTGATTCATGATAAATTGAGTCCATCTAAAATTTTTTTATAATTATTTTATTATATAAATACATTTAATACATCTCATAATAACTATATCATACTCTATCATATCACCCGACGAAGAGTTTCACCGTAAAGAGATAGATGAAATATGAACACTAACAAATCCGAGTAGTGAATCCTCTTAATTAAGGACCTACCACAAATCAAAGACATTCTAACATCTTCATAAATTTGCAACGAAAAATTAACACAATAAATACAGAGATGCATATTATTTTTTTCGAATGCAAATTTATGAAATTTCTCTTACTTCTTTGTATTTATTATTAATTTCTAAACTTTTTCATCTGACTCATATACATTATTCAGGTACATATTCAGTTTACTACTCGACAATACCTAAACAAAACAATATAAAATTATTAACTCTTATATAATTAGTAATTAGTAAGTTAAACAATTTAAGAAGGGGCTATAAAAATAATAAAAGAAAAATATTAAATCAGATTCACGTTAAATAAATAAATGGGAATAACAAAATGAAAACATGATTTATAATAATCGCAATCAAACTACTACTAATAATAATAAATACTACTCAATTGGACATTATTTGATGCTCAAAACACAAGATTGGTGCCAAGCTCCACTTAAAGCTGTGATGCTAGCAATTAACCTTAAATTTTATGACAGATTTGGATTTAATTTCTACCATCGACGTTCATTGGAGGCTCACAATAGTTGTTTGAAAAAAAATTTTGAGACATACGATTTTCAAAAGCGAAAATTCTATTTTTTAGGGATAAATTTTACTTTTTTATTATTTTTTAGATTTTTTCATAATTTTTCATATTAGAGTTTTCTATTATAAATAGCTTTTTTCTTGACTATTTGAGACACTTTTCAATTTTTGAGAATTTAATATGAAATTTCGGGCTCTAACCTTTCTTCTTTTAAATTTCATCTTAACCAAACGTTATTGGTTAAAACTCTTGATGGAGCCTAAACAATTCTATTTCAGTTGGTATCAGAGTGAAGTTTATCCATGGCTGACAATCAAGAAGCGCGACTCGCTGCAATTGAAGCATCATTGGCAGAATTGAGAGAGATGATCAAACAGCTAGTCCTACAATGGGGTAACAACCAACCCACTGTAGCCGAACGCCTACAGCCAGTTCTAAATCCTGTAGTCGCAAATCCTGTGGTCGCAAATCCCCAACAGGATTATCATGAAGGTTACAAGATAAAGATAGACCTTCAAAACTTTTCTGATTCGTTGGGTGTAGAATCTGTTCTTGATTGGTTGGGAAAGGTTAATCAGTTTTTCAAAGTTACGATCGTGCAGGAGGATCGAAAGGTTCCGATTATGGCTTATAAATTAAAGGGTGGTGCAGCA
This sequence comes from Manihot esculenta, assembly GCF_001659605.2. NCBI lineage: Eukaryota > Viridiplantae > Streptophyta > Magnoliopsida > Malpighiales > Euphorbiaceae > Manihot > Manihot esculenta. Next base: position 9,175,318 of record NC_035166.2, read on the forward strand.
GCATAGTGGAATTCTGTTCAAAATGGACGCTATTGCAGGAGGTTGGAACCTATATGAAACTGGTTATTAATGAAGCAGATGATTAAACAACAGTTCTTGCCTAGTGATCATGCCCAGGTTTAGTATAACTCGTATCATGACTGTATTCAAGGGAGTTGAAGGGTGGATGATTATACAGAGGAGTTTTTGCGGTTGCATGCAAGGTGTGATAACTGTGAGAACGAAACCCAACAGGTTGCTCATTACCAAAAGGGACTGAATCACGAAATTCATTGTATAATGAGCGTGGCTATGATTTTAACTTTGGCAAATGCCATTGAGATGGCAAAAAAAGCAGAAGAATATGTTGAATGGCAGTATCGACATCAGTCTAATCAGAATTTTAATTGCAAAAATTCTGGTTCGACAGAAAATCAGCAGTATAGAGGTAATTACAACGGACAACCTTTTAGGGCTGTAAATTCTGACAATCATTAGAATACTGTGGAAGAAAGGAGAGATAGTAAGGGAAAGGCAGTCATCAATATAGCAAACAAAGGAGACAAAATCAATCCTTATCAGAAACCAACCAACCAGAGACATATGTTATCACTGCAGGCAATCGAGACATCGATCAAATAATTATTCAGAACGCAGGGGAGTTAATAATGATCATCGACAGGCTAATGTGGTTGAGGAGGTGGTAGAATCTGAGGAGGAAGTGGATGAAGATAATGGGTTTATTACTGGTTCTGAAGATGGGAAGATCACCTATGTGGTAAAGAAAATTTTATGCTCGACGAAATAGGAGGATGAGACTCAAAGGAGGAAGATTTTCTAAGTGAAGTGTCAAGTGAGAGAAGCGATTTGTAGGCTAATTATAGATAATTATAGTTGTGTGAATCTGATAACTATGTAATTGGTGGAGAAACTGCAGTTGCCTACACAGCCTCACCCTTCACCATACAAAGTTGGATGAATTAAGGAAGGTCCGACAATTGAAGTCAACAGAATATGCAGTGTGCCTATTTCGATCATTAAATCTTACACTGAATTTGTTAATTGTGATGTTGTTGATATTGATTGCTGTGAAATTATGTTAGGTCGTCATTGGCAGTTTGATGTTGATGATTGCATAGAAAATGATAATTCATACATGTTTATATAGAATCGAAAGAATATTACTATTTTACCTTTTGATTCTGCGAAACATTCTAAAGTGGAAGGAAAAACTATTGTTGCTATCTCTATGGGAGTGCAAAGGCTATCAGGTATAGTTGACAAATCTAGAAGTACACTGGCTTTATTGGTGAGAACAAAAGGAGAAGTGAAGGATGCACCATCTTTACCACCACCTATCAAAGATCTATTGGAGGAGTTTCCTAGGGTAGTGGAGGAGCCTTCAAAACTTCCACCTTTGCAGGATATTCAACGCTAGATTAATCTCATCTTTGGATCCAAATTATCAAATCTGTCTCATTACAAGATAAGTCCAAAGGAGAGCAAAATCCTTTAAGAACAGGTTGAAGAGTTATTGAAGAAGGGGCACATTTAGGAGAACATTAGCCCTTGCAGAGTCCCTGCCTTATTGGTTCCAAAGAAAGATAGAACTTGGAGAATATGTGTAGATAATAGAGCCATCAATAAGATTAAGGTTTAGTATTGATTTTCTTATTCCTTGCTTAGATGAAATGCTAGATTAGTTATAAGGGTCTAAAGTCTTCTCTAAGATCAACCTTAAAAGTGGCTATCACCAAGTTCGAATTAAAGAGGGAGATGAATGGAAGACAGCCTTTAAAACTAAAAAAGGCTTGTACGAGTAATGAGTTATGCCGTTTGGTTTGACGAATGCACCTAGCACGTTCATGCGACTTATGAACCAGGTTCTGCGTCCTTTCTTACGCAAATTCATGGTTGTTTATTTTGATGACATCTTGATTTTTAGTTGCAGCAAAGAAGAACATTACAGCACCTCCGTCCAGTTATGATAGTCTTGCAAGAAAATGAGCTGGTTATTAATTTAAAAAAATGCATCTATATGACGTAGCACATTATGTTTCTTGGATTTATTGTTAGTGTAGAAGGGATATATGTTGATGAGAAGAAGATAGAAGTAATACAAAACTGGCCCATACTCAGAAATATTTCAAAAGTCCACGGCTTTCATGGACTTGCTATTTTTTATCGGCAGTTTATCAGAAATTTCAGCAGTATAGTTGCCCCTATCATAGATTGTTTAAAGAAAGAGAGAGTGCAGAAATTTACTTGGACTAACTTTGCCAATAAAAGCTTTGAGGAGATTAAAGATAAGTTTATTTCTGTCCCTATTTTTGCTTATTTTTATTTTGATAAACTGTTTGAAGTTGAATGTGATGCTTGTGGAGTTGGGATTGGCAATATGTTATCGCAGTCTAATAGGCCTATTGCCTTCTTTAGTGAGAAATTGAATGATGCTAGGAAGAAGTAGTCTACTAAAGAGTATAAACTATGTGCAGTGTTCCGAGCCTTTAAAACTTGGGAACAATATTTGATGGAGCGAGAGTTCATTATTCATACAGATCATCAATCTTTTATTCACTTTAAGACTCAAAAATATGTGAATAAGATGTATGCTCGATGGGCAGCTTATTTTGGAGCTTTTTATTATGTCAGAAAATATAAGGCTAGCCATAGTAATAAAGTAGCAGACGCTTTGAGTAGGAGGGCTGCTTTGTTGATTATAGTTAGTCAGGAGGTCATGGATTTTAAATTTCTGAAGGATTTGTATGCTACAGATGATGATTTTGCTGATATATAAGCGAAGGTCCAAGCTCGTCAGCTTGTTGATGGGTTCTTGATACATGATGGATTTCTTTTTAAAGAGAACAGGTTATGCATTCTTTGTTCTTCTATGCAGAAAAAATTGATTCGAGAGATCCATGGTGGAGGTTTAAGCGGTTATTTAGAGCGTGACAAGACTATGGATAATTTAAAGGAGTGTTTTTATTGGCCACAATTAAAAAAGAATACAGGTCAGATGGTACAGAGGTGCCCAGTATCAAACTCAAAGCGGTCATGCACAAAATATAGACTTATATACTCCATTACCTATTCTAGAATACCCTTGGAGGACTTAACTCTGGATTTTGTTCTTGGTCTTCCACGTACTCAACGTGGATCTGATTCTATTTTTGTTGTCGTTGACAGGTTCTCCAAAATAGTGCATTTCATTCATTGCAAAAAAACTAATGGTGCTTCTTATATTGCAAAACTGTTTTTCCAGAAGGTTGTTCTTTTACATCGCATTCCTATGACCATTACTTCTGAAAGAGATGTGAAGTTTCTAGCTCACTTTTGGATAGTTTTATGGAAGTGTTTTGAGACTACACTTCGATATAGTAGTACTGCTTATCCTCAAACTGATGGGCAAACTGAAGTGGTGAACTGCACTCTTGGCAATTTTTTGTATTGCATCTGCAGTAATAAGAAAACTGCTTGGGATCTTGCTCTTACCCAACCAGAATTTACTTACAATAGTTTTGTCCACAGCTCTACAAAGATGTCACCTTTTGTAGTCATGTATAAAAAAATTTCAGCGCATACAATTGAACTTATTGCCTTTCCTATAGGTTTTACAACAGTCTTGCATCAAACAACTTGGCAAATTAGCATATGAACGTTTTCAAACAGGTACAATAATGTCTTACGGAAGTCAATGACAAGTATAAAGGTGCAGCTAATAAACATAGGTATTTCAAGTTCTTCAATGTCGATAATCAAGTTATGGTGTATCTGTGCAAGGAACGTGGTGGATGATAGAAAAAGTTTGACCGAAAGAAGATTGGTCCATTTCGGATTATTCATAAGATTAATGATAATGTCTATGTTCTTGACCTCTCAGGTTATATGAAAATTTTCTAGACGTTTAATGTGATGGATCCATTTCAATACTACTCTACTGATGACAACTCGAGCTCGAGTTCTTTATAAGTGGAAGAGACTGATGCCAAGCAATTAGTTTTAGATTTTATAGCAGATTTGGACTAGGTCTAATTTCTGCTACCAATGTTCGCTGGAGACTCATAATAGCTTTTTAAAAAAGGAATTTCGAGACGTATGACTTTTAAAAGTTTGACGAGAGCCACATATTTGTTACAAAATTCGAGATAAAAATTTCATCGTTTAAAGGGTTAATTTTATATTTTTATTATTTTTTTAGATTTTTAAATAAAATTTCATATTAAATTTTTTTCTATTATAAATGTTACTTTTTTATTGTTTTGAAACGCATTTCAATTTTTAAAAATTCAATAAAAAATTTCGACTTTTAATCTTTCGTCTTCTAAATTTTATTTTAATTAAATATTATTTATTAAAACTGTTATCGAAATCTAAACAGTCCTATTTCACCATTTTTACCATATAAAAAAAATTATTATTTAATTTTTATGATATGAAAAAGTTTATTAATTAAATTTTTAATTTTAAATAATATATTAAAATATTGAGATTTTAAAATATAGATTAAATTATATCTTCATTAATTTTAATTATTAAATATTTACTGATATAATATCTATTAAGAAATGCTTTCAAAATTAAAAGTCCAAATAAAAGAGACCCATGGCTTAAATACTCGATGGGTTATTTTGAGGGTTATCTGGAGTTCAATTTTAAATAGAATTCTAAATAAAATTCAAATATGGAATTCTTATCGTACCACACTATAACATATTCCAATTCTTATTAAGATAGAACTTTCAATAAGTTATATATATATAGGCTAACTTCTAAGTATGTACGAAGAATTATTTCATTATTCATCCTTTTATTAAATATACTTTTAAATCATTATTTAACTATTGGCAGTTTCGCCATCAAATCACTCAGTGCTAATTTTATTTTGCATATCCAAATTAAAAAATGGAGCTGGTGCAGCACCATTACTATTTAATACTTGTAGTATAAAAAAAAAAATTTATTAATTATTTATTTTAAACTTTTTTTTAACATGACTAAAATTATTATAAAAATTAATTAGTAAAATTTTAAATTATATAAAAAATTATTCTTTTATCTTCATAAAAAAAAATTTATATTAATTCATCGATTTTAAAAAAAAATATTAAAATATTTTTAAAATTTTAAAATATATATTAATTAATATTTTTCAATTAATCAATTTTAATCATCAAATATCTATTATTTAGTATTTATAATATAAATATTTATTAATTCATTATTGAGATTTTAAAAAATTCAATAAATTAATTCATTCGCATCGAGCCCATTTAAAAAATTTATTGATTAGGATTGGCAGAAAAATTAATTAGGCTGTTGGCCAAGCGCCATAAAAAAAAGACTATCAATGGATTTAGCAACGAAAATTACTTCCGTCGAAAAAAAAAATTAGCGATGGAATCAGCGACGAACACTTTATGTTTATATTTCCAACAGATTTGCGATGGTTTAGCGACGAATTTTAAAAATATTAGCGACGAAATTCATTACGTTGCTGATCCATAAAAAAATGTGAATAATATATAAAAAAACCTAATCCATCTCTTTCATTCCCTCTTTAATTTCAGCCGCACTCTCTCCTCTCCCTGACGCCACACCCTTGTCTTTGCCACTGTCGTCGCCACTGCTGTTGTCGCTGTCGTCGCTCGTTGCCTCTGCTGGACGCTCATTTCAAAATACGCCACTGCCGCTGCTAGAAGTTGGAGCATTTTTATTTTCTATTTCTTACACACAGGAGATATTCTCAGGTGTAGATTGAGAAAGAAAGGTAAAAATCGACATGACTTCATCTGTCTTAGCTGCTTATTCTTTATTGTTGTTAATTTTTGTTCTTCTGTTTTCTTTTTTCTTTTTCTCTGATAGATATGTCATTAGATTGGTATGATTTGTTAGCATTATATTACTGCATTTGATTCATTTTCCTCTTGCTTGGATTTTCTTTGGTTTTGCTCTAGATATGAACTTTTGCTGGCAACTCTTTGTTTTCTTTCCTTTTATGATTCCCTAATTATATACTCATAATTTTTCATCTTTTCTTTTTAATTTTAAATTTTACCATTTGGATGTTTTGAAATATTTATAATTTTGCAGAGTTTCTCTAGTTATTTTCATGTTACTGTTGTGCATTTTTTGCATGCTACACAGCAGCAGCAATAGCAGCAAGCTTGTGTTGCAAAGCTTAATTTAACTGAATACAATTAAAATTAAAATTACACTTTCATGGCTAAACAAGTCAATTCAAAAATACTAAATCAACACAGTAATATAGCTTAATTTAAAAAATACTATGATAGGGTATTGTTTGTTTTACACCTTCCTTTTCTAATTTTTTTTTTTAATTATTGTAAACAATAAGAAAGAAAATGAGCTTTTGGATGAAATTAAATGAGCTTTTGGATAAACAATAATTTTTTTTTTAATTATTGTAAGCTTAATTTTTCATTTTTTTTAATTACAACATTGGCTTTCTTTATTTCCATATCGTTCAAAATGTTTTCAAATGTGCTTTTGGATGCATATATATATATAATCAAAGATAGCTTGTTATTGTCCAATATTATATTTCTTATGCTGCCAGTGACCTTAATTTGTCTTAGATTCTATAAAATAATCTAACATTATATTCATTCACAATAATTTTTACGGTACTTCTACTCACAAAAATTTTAACTTTTATCTATTTTCTATTAGTAAACAAAAAAAAAAATCAGAACAATCTTGTGTCTTCCCCTTTATATGAAAAATAATTACATTATGTTTCATGCATAAAACTTTATAAAATATATTTATTTAATTCCTTACATTTATATGAAAAATTATTCAATTTTTTTATAACTCATTTTTATAACTTTTGATATGTATAGTTCGGCTTGGTCGGTTTATTTTACGTGCCTTCATTCAACTCTACTTTGATATGTATTGTTAAATTGATTAGTGTGTTTGATTTATTAAATTAGTATATAATTAGAGTTAAATTTGTTTATATTTCAGAATATATATATCATGTCGGTAGATCATAGTTAGATGTATGAGCGACTAGATCAAAATGGCTTCCTTAATTCTGAATTTGAGATTGGAGGCAGAGATATGGAATGAACTTGTTGCATATTGGAGTACACCAGAGTGGAGAAAGAAATCAGAAGTTGGTAAAGCAAATAGAAACGTAGAAAAAGATGGGACTATTACGAAACACTCTGGTGGTTTAATAAAACTGAAGGTTCATGAGAATAGATTGGTATAACTCTTTTATTTCTTACTTTTATTTATACAATTATGTTTTTGTATAGATGGCTAGAAATTATTCGTACATCTTGTGTTGTGTGATTATGTAATACCCGGCTAGATTCCGGCATCGGAATCCCTACCTTCCGGCGGAATCTCCGTTGGAATCGGAAATTTTGAAGATGCCAGAGGCTTCTAGAAGGGTAAAATGTGTTTTCTAAAATGTTTTTACTGATTTCATGGTTTTAAATGAAAAAGAATTGAGTTTTGAAAAAGAAAAGACCAAGGAGGCATTTGCTAGGTTCGGCCGCCGAAAGTGAAGTTCGGCCGCCGAACATGGAAAGGTTTTGGGAGCGCTTTTGGCCTCCGAAAGCTTTGTTTGAACGAGCCAAGGTTCGGCCGCCGAATATGCATGAGTTTAGGGGGCACGTTAGGCTGCCGAAGGTCTTCGACCAGGCCACCTATAAAGAGCCCTCAGATCGGAAATGGGCGAGTTTTCTCCCCATTCTCGAGCTCAGGTGAGTTTTTGTCCTCCCTTGGCCATTTTCATGTTTTTCTTCATCTCCTTCATGTTTTCATGAGTTTTATGGCTGTTTTGAAGAGTTTTCAAGCTTAGATCAAGTTTTGGGAACTTGGAGACCCAAGGAGTTGGTTTCTCCCATCTCCAAGTTAGAGCTCGCACAAACCCTCTATCTTCAAGAGGTAAGTGTGGATCTATGCTTTCCTTTATGTTTCATGAAGTTTTAAGTAAGTTTTAAGAGGTTTTAATGGTTAAGTATGGGTCGATTTGCATATTTAAGTTTATGTGGGTTTTATGCCCAATGTATGCTTATGCTTGTTTATGTATGTTTATGTGAAGTTATGTTGAAGGTTTAAGCTAGTTTATGCATGTAGGAGAGTGTATGCATGATTGGGAAAGAGCAAGTGAGGTTTAAGCTAGTTTTGATGGTTTTGGCTTATGTGGGTCATAAGCTCTTTATGTATGCTTTTTGATGTTCTTTGTTGGAGTTTAAGCTTGTTTAAACTCCTTTGTGCATGGTTAAAGGCTTATGCATGCTTTTGGGAAGTTGGGTGCTTGTTTTGGGGTGTTTGGAAGGTTTGGGAGGCTTGAATGCATGAGAAGCTGAGTTCTGCCCTTCTGGGAAGAACTCAGGTGTAATACCCGGCTAGAGTCCGGCAGCAGAATTCTACTTTCTGGTGGAGTCCGGGATGTCGGAAGTCTCTAGAAGGGTTAGATTTATATCTTTCTCACATGTTTTGATATGTTCATTAAGTTTGATGCATAAGGAAATGAGTTTTTGAGTGAAAGGAACCAAGGCAGAAAAGCCAGGTTCGGCCGCTGAAGTTGAGGTTCGGCCGCCGAACATGCATGGCTTTCGGTTTCACGTGTGGCCGCCGAAGGTGGTCTGGCCAGCCACCTATAAATGGCCCTCAGTCGGTTGAAGCGGTCCAAACACCGTTTCTTTTGTCTTCTGAGGTGAGACCCTGTCCTTTGTGAGTATTTCTTCATGTTTTCAGTGAATCATGCAAAGATTTGATTAAGTTTTATGTTATTTGAAGGTTTTGAGCTTTAAATACAAAGTTGTGCATTTTGGAGAGTTTGAAGACAAGTTGCTTCAAAACTCCACGTTAGGATCATTCATCTACTTGTTTTCAAGAGGTAAGTGAAGATCATAAGCTTGTTTTTATGTTTTCTGAAGGTTTTATGGGGTTTGTGGAGAGAGTTGCATGAATAGGGTTATTTGTGAGGTTTTGATGATTTTGTGCGTAAAGCTTGTTGCTGTGTTGTTTGTGTTGTATGTTTGGGGTTTTTAGGTAGTTTTGGACCCCTTTGAGCATATACATGAGTGTATGCAAGTGGAGGAAGTGAGGTGTGAAGTTGGAGAGGAGTTTGGTGCATTTGGCGAGAGGTAGGGCAAGTTTCTGCCCTGCTGATGAACTCAGGTTCGGCCGCCGAAGGTATATTCGGCCGCCGAACCCCTGAAGAGGTGTGAGGAGGTGGCTTCGGCTGCCCAAGCTTGCCCCCGAGCTTTTGGACTTTCGGCTCTGGAGGGAAGTTCGGCCGCCGAAGGTGCTGCCGAAGGTTAGAGACTTTCGTCTCTGGAGTGCCTTTTGGCCCCCGAAACTTGCCCCCGAAAGGGTTCGGCAGCCGAAAGTAGAGATTCGGCCGCCGAAGGTGCTTGAGTTTCGTCTCTGGAGAGGACTTTCGGCCGCCGAACCTGCCGCCGAAAGTGTCCTGTCCAGCTTTCCTTTGCATGCTTTGCATGGATGTTAGAGTGAGTTTAAGGGGATTCTTGGGGAGTTGCATAGAGGTATTCATGAGCTAGTTTGGTCCCTCATTTGAGTCCATCTGTATAGGTACAGACCAGAGGAACCAGAGAGAGCAGCAGTGAGTACTGCTCCAGAGTTTCCAGAGCCTGCAGAGTCAGTCAGTCCAGAGCCAGAGGTGAGTGGAACTAAACGTAACTCTTTTAATTGACCAATGGAATGTTTTAGCATATCTCATGCATCATGATTATGCAATAGGGTGATTGCATTAGTATCCACGAATATGTTGCATTGCATAGTTATTTGTTGATGTGGGTGAATGCTGAATTATCCAATAGTCTCAGACAGGAAGTCCAGGAGCCTTTGACTATGCCCTGGCAGGTATAGTAAAGACCAGGAGCCTTTGACTACGCCCTGGCAATGGTAAGTACAGAGGTGTTATATACACATATACATATATGACAGGAAGACTAGGTGCTCGATGCTATGCCCTGGCACAGAGTTACTGGGACTATGTGGTGACAGGTTTACTCTTGATGTGGTTTGTCTGTGTTATGACGCATTCCATCATATCATATTTTAATGAATTGTTTTACTGTTCTACTCACTGGGCTATAGAGCTCATCCCACTCCCTTAACCCCAGTTTTGCAGGTTCAATGTACAGTATACAGGGAAGGTTCAGCAAAGTGCAGAAAAAGAAAAGAGAATTGTAATAGTGTAGAATGGACATGTTATGCTAAAGAGATGTACTAGTTGTGTTTTCAGTTACAGATGTGCTTGACTTAGTAGTTTGTGATGTAAATCTGTTGTTATGTACATGATCTGTATATGTATATGTTTTACAGAGTATGTGAAATACCAGGCTTAACAGGTATGAGTTAACCCATCTAAAGTAAGCTCTAGACAGAGTACAGAGTACAGAGTACAGAGTACAGAGTACAGAGTACAGAGTACAGAGTACAGAGATAGTGCATGCACAGGTTAAGCCTTGGTTCAGCAAAGAGTTTTTATTTTCACAGCAAATGTATGATCATGTATGAGATTTACCGGTACACAGCGAGTATAGCAGGCTTGCTACGGGTTCTGGCGGCCTTAAGCCGACCTAAATCCTAGCGCCGGTGACGGTCCATTTTGGGGTCGTTACAGATTGGTATCAGAGCCCTAGGTTCACATGATCGGACCTATAGAGACAGTGTTGGGCTCATAGAAGTTAGAAGTGGTCAAGCACAATAGGAAATCATGTCCACGAGGATAGGGTGTTGAGTCCTATCTATGATATGCCATGAGTTATGCATGTGCTTTATTGATGTTTATGTGCTAAAGGGCTATGTTTTGTGTTGTTTTCCAGAGAGTAAAGATGAGAGGAACTCGTCGATCAGCTCGATTGACTGGAGTCCCACCAGAGAGTGAGAGAACAGCTGCTCGTCCTCCTGCCTTGCCAAGGGCAAGGTCTCAGAGATCTAGCAGGAAAGGTACGTCAATAGACCCTAGAAGGTCTGTAGACGAGAGCAGAAGAGGTACAGCTAGGGGAGAAAGATCAGAGGAAAGGAGGGAAGCTATGGAGATTGATCAGTCTCGAGATGACAGCATGGGTATAGGCAGATTTGAGGAAGGTATGGGAGAGTCGCAGGGAGGCGCTCAAACCTCAGGTTTTGGCTATCCAGAGTATCCGATGGGAGGTATGTCGAAGTACTCTAGTTTTGTCCCATATCCTCCCTACATGCCATATATGCCTTATCCTCCTTACTATCCACCATATCCTATGTATCCACCCTCCCCTACCCATCCAAGTGCAGCATACCCAGAGCCAAATGACCCAGGACCACCACCAGAACCAGTAGCCCCTGTTGTTGACAGACATCAACCTAGCTCATCTGGAGGTAAAGTGCAAATGACGGAGTACTTGAAATTGGATGCTCCTAAATACAACACGGGAGATGATCCATTTGAATACCTCAGATCAGTTAGGATGATAACCAGTGAATTGGGAGCTGATGATAGTCGGGCCATTGAGATGGCAGGTTTCACATTAACATGCAAGAAAGCTAGAGAATGGTTCAAGAATTATGTGGAACCTAGGATGAACAGTATGTCATGGGGAGAGTTCGCCAATGAATTTGCAGGGTGGGCTTTTCCTGACAGTTCCAGGGAGATGAAAGTCATAGAGTTCGAACAGTTGAGACAGACAGATGAGATGAGTGTTGATGAATTCACAGATAAGTTCCTGGATTTGCTTCAGTATGTGGGTCAAGCCTATGATACTGATCAGAAGAAGGCAAGGAGATATACTATGAGATTGCATCCCAGGTATTCTTCCTTGATTCTTCCAGCAGAAAAGGAGAGTTTCCATACTATAGTGGACGCAGCCAGGAAAATGGAAGCTAGTGCCAATATTCAGAAACAGTCAAAGGCACAGGCTTCGGGTTCTAAGGCCCCCAGTTCAGGCACGTCAGGCAGCAAGAGATGGGATAGAGCAAAAGGAACAAAGAGTAAGTTCTGGAGTAAAGTCAAGTCAGGTCTGGGAATAGGTAGTGGCTCAAGCTCTGGCACAGCTCCAGTATGCAGAAGATACGGAAAACCACATGGAAGAGTTTGTCGGTTGGGATCTACAGCTTGTTTTAGATGTGGACAGGAAGGGCATATTGCTCGGGATTGTCCTCAGGTGACTTTTGCACCATCCCAGCAGATGAGCTCAGGCAGTGTGGTCCAGCCAGTTGTACAGCCAGCAGCTCCAGTCATACCTCAGAGTAGTGGCAGAGGTAGAGGGAGAGGGGCAGCCTCTACTTCAGCAGCAGGTTCCCGAGGTGGAAATCCGGTAGCCCCAGCACGGATTTTCACTGTGACACAGGAGGAGGCTAACACGTCAAACACAGTGGTGTCAGGTAATCTCATCATTGGGTGTTCAGATGTGTATGCTTTGATGGACCCCGGTGCTTCTCATTCCTTTATTGCTTTGAGAGCCATAGAGAGATTGGGTTTGATCAGTTCTGAGTTAGAGTATCCTCTCTGGGTCAGTGGACCTAAATGTGACCCATTAGTGGCAGTGTCAGTCTGTCGTTTCAGTCTAGTGTTTATAGAGGGTAGATGCCTTCCAGCTGACCTTGTGGTTCTAGACTTGACTGATTTTGATGTCATTCTAGGGATGGATTGGCTATCTACATATAGTGCTACTTTAGACTGTAGAGAGAAGCTAGTGAGTCTCAGAGACCAGGATGGGTCAGAGTGTGTCTTCAGAGGAGACAGGAGAGGTACACCCAGAGGTATGATTTCAGCCCTTCAGGCTCGTCATTTGCTTCGGAGGGGTTGTCAGGGGTTTCTAGCTCATGTGAGAGAGCTAGACAGTCAGGTGAGGGAACCAGCCGCAGTACCAGTAGTCCGAGAGTTTCTCGATGTGTTCCCAGATGATTTACCAGGACTACCACCTGATAGGGAGATAGGGTTTGACATTGAATTGCTGCCAGGTACCAGACCTATCTCTATTCCTCCCTACAGGATGGCGCCAGCAGAGTTAAAAGAGTTGAAAGACCAGTTGCAGGACTTGGTAGATAAGGGTTTCATCCGCCCTAGTACCTCACCTTGGGGTGCGCCAGTGCTTTTTGTCAGAAAGAAGGATGGATCCCTCAGACTTTGTATTGACTACAGACAGTTGAACAAGGTCACTACCAAGAATAGGTATCCTCTACCTAGGATTGATGATCTATTTGACCAGCTAGCTGGAGCAGGTTGTTTCTCGAAAATAGATCTGAGATTCGGGTATCATCAGTTGAGAGTCAGAGAGGCAGATGTGCCTAAGACAGCTTTCAGGACCAGATATGGGCATTATGAGTTCTTAGTGATGCCGTTCGGGTTGACTAACGCCCCTGCTGCATTCATGGATCTCATGAACAGAGTTTTCAGTGAGTTTCTGGATCACTTTGTCATTGTTTTCATTGATGATATTTTAGTGTATTCCAGAGATGCAGAGGAGCATGCCCAGCATCTGAGGATCGTTCTGCAAACACTGAGAGAACATGGATTGTATGCCAAGTTCTCCAAGTGTGAGTTTTGGTTGCGGAGCATTTCCTTCTTGGGACATGTGGTATCAGCAGAGGGTATTGAGGTAGATCCCAAGAAGATAGAGGCTGTAGCTAACTGGCCCAGACCCACGACAGTGACTGAGATTAAAAGTTTTTTGGGACTGGCAGGTTACTACAGGAGGTTCGTTCAGGACTTCTCCAAGATAGCAGCTCCTATGACCAAACTGACGCAGAAAAACCAGAAATTTATATGGTCAGACCAGTGCGAGGAGAGCTTTGAGGAGCTTAAGAGGAGATTGACCACAGCACCAGTGTTAGCTCTGCCTGTGAGTAATGAGGATTTCACAGTGTTCTGTGATGCATCTCGAGTGGGATTGGGCTGTGTTTTGATGCAGAGTGATAGGGTGATAGCTTATGCTTCTAGACAGTTGAAGAAGCACGAGTTGAATTACCCTACCCATGACCTAGAGATGGCAGCAGTTATCTTTGCACTTAAGATGTGGCGGCATTACCTCTACGGGGTTAAATGCGAGATCTTCACTGATCACAAGAGTTTACAGTACATCTTGAGTCAAAGAGAGCTGAATTTGAGGCAGAGAAGATGGGTAGAATTGCTCAGTGATTATGATTGTAAGATGCAGTATCATCCGGGTAAGGCAAATGTTGTGGCAGACGCCCTCAGCCGGAAGTCACTAGGCAGTTTATCCCATATAGCAGCAGAGCGGAGACCAGTAGTGATGGAGCTTTATAAGCTCTTAGAAGAGGGATTATAGCTAGAGTTGTCTAGTACAGGTGCATTGATCGCACAGATGAGAGTGACACCTGTGTTTCTGGAGCAGATAGCTCAGAGACAGCACGAGGACCTAGAGTTGATGAAAATTGCCAGGACTGTTCAGTCAGGCAACAGTGTCGAGTTCAGATTTGATAGCAAAGGGATCCTCCGTTTTGGGAGTCGACTTTGTGTACCAGATAGGGGCAGTGTGAAGGAAGATATTATGAGCGAAGCTCATAATGCGAGGTATAGTGTTCACCCAGGAGCCAGCAAGATGTATCAGGATCTAAAGAGAGTTTATTGGTGGCCAGCCATGAAGAAAGAAGTGGCGCAGTTTGTGACAGCCTGTGAGGTTTGTCAGAGGGTGAAACTAGAGCATCAGAAACCAGCCGGAATGCTTAACCCATTGCCGATTCCAGAGTGGAAATGGGAGAACATAGCTATGGATTTTGTAGTGGGTTTACCAGCAACGTCCAACAGGATAGACTCTATATGGGTGATTGTGGACAGACTCACGAAATCTGCTCATTTTCTTCCAGTACGGAGTAACTATTCTGTGGATAAGTTGGCACAGGTATATCTGGATGAGATAGTACGATTACATGGAGTTCCAGTGTCTATAGTTTCAGACAGAGGACCTCAATTTACCTCTAGATTTTGGCGAAGTCTGCAGAATGCGATGGGCATGAGATTAGAGTTTAGCACTGCTTTCCACCCCCAGACTGATGGACAGTCAGAGAGGACCATCCAGACCATAGAGGATATGCTTCGACTGTGTGTGTTAGACTTTGGCGGTTCTTGGAGGCAGCATCTACCTTTGGTGGAATTTGCCTACAATAACAGCCATCATGCTAGCATAAGGCTCTTGCAGGGCCAGAGTTAGAAAGATTACCAGTAGAGTGGTGCCCTTGATCAGAGAGAGAATCAGAACAGCGCAGAGCAGACAGAAAAGTTATGCAGACGTTCGCAGAAAACAGTTAGAGTTTCAGGAGGGTGGTATGGTATTGCTGAAAGTGTCTCCAATGAAGGGAGTGGTTCGTTTTAGGAAGAAGGGTAAGTTAGCTCCACGGTACATTGGACCCTTTGAGATCTTGCAGAGGATCGGGAATGTGTCGTATAAGCTGGCTTTACCTGCTTCTATGGAGAGAATTCACCCGGTATTTCATGTTTCTATGCTACGGCAGTTTGTGTCAGATCCGAATCAGGTTCTGAGTGAGCCTGAGGTGGAGATTCAGACCGATCTCACCTATATAGAGCAGCCAGTGCGGATTCTGGACACACAGATCAGACAGCTAAGGAACAAGGAGATTCCGATGGTGAAAGTTCTGTGGAACCACCATAATCTAGAAGAGTGTACGTGGGAGACGCGGGAGTCGATGCTTCAGCAGTATCCATATTTGTTTTGAGGTTAGTTTCCTCCTTTTTATGTATTACTTGTTTGTTTTAGGACATTCGAGGATGAATGTTCTTAAAGGGGGGAGAATGTAATACCCGGCTAGAGTCCGGCAGCGGAATTCTACTTTCCGGTGGAGTCCGGGATGTCGGAAGTCTCTAGAAGGGTTAGATTTATATCTTTCTCACATGTTTTGATATGTTCATTAAGTTTGATGCATAAGGAAATGAGTTTTTGAGTGAAAGGAACCAAGGCAGAAAAGCCAGGTTCGGCCGCCGAAGTTGAGGTTCGGCCGCCGAACATGCATGGCTTTCGGTTTCACGTGTGGCCGCCGAAGGTGGTCTGGCCAGCCACCTATAAATGGCCCTCAGTCGGTTGAAGCGGTCCAAACACCGTTTCTTTTGCCTTCTGAGGTGAGACCCTGTCCTTTGTGAGTATTTCTTCATGTTTTCAGTGAATCATGCAAAGATTTGATTAAGTTTTATGTTATTTGAAGGTTTTGAGCTTTAAATACAAAGTTGTGCATTTTGGAGAGTTTGAAGACAAGTTGCTTCAAAACTCCACATTAGGATCATTCATCTACTTGTTTTCAAGAGGTAAGTGAAGATCCTGAGCTTGTTTTTATGTTTTCTGAAGGTTTTATGGGGTTTGTGGAGAGAGTTTCATGAATAGGGTTATTTGTGAGGTTTTGATGATTTTGTGCCTAAAGCTTGTTGCTGTGTTGTTTGTGTTGTATGTTTGGGGTTTTTAGGTAGTTTTGGACCCCTTTGAGCATATACATGAGTGTATGCAAGTGGAGGAAGTGAGGTGTGAAGTTGGAGAGGAGTTTGGTGCATTTGGCGAGAGGCAGGGCAAGTTTCTGCCCTGCTGATGAACTCAGGTTCGGCCGCCGAAGGTACATTCGGCCGCCGAACCCCTGAAGAGGTGTGAGGAGGTGGCTTCGGCTGCCCAAGCTTTCCCCCGAGCTTTTGGACTTTCGGCTCTGGAGGGAAGTTCGGCCGTCGAAGGTGCTGCCGAAGGTTAGAGACTTTCGTCTTTGGAGTGCCTTTTGGCCCCCGAAACTTGCCCCCGAAAGGGTTCGGCAGCCGAAAGTAGAGATTCGGCCACCGAAGGTGCTTGAGTTTCGTCTCTAGAGAGGACTTTCGGCCGCCGAACCTGCCGCCGAAAGTGTCCTGTCTAGCTTTCCTTTGCATGCTTTGCATGGATGTTAGAGTGAGTTTAAGGGGATTCTTGGGGAGTTGCATAGAGGTATTCATGAGCTAGTTTGGTCCCTCATTTGAGTCCATCTGTATAGGTACAGACCAGAGGAACCAGAGAGAGCAGCAGTGAGTACTGCTCCAGAGTTTCCAGAGCCTGCAGAGTCAGTCAGTCCAGAGCCAGAGGTGAGTGGAACTAAACGTAACTCTTTTAATTGACCAATGGAATGTTTTAGCATATCTCATGCATCATGATTATGCAATAGGGTGATTGCATTAGTATCCACGAATATGTTGCATTGCATAGTTATTTGTTGATGTGGGTGAATGCTGAATTATCCAATAGTCTCAGACAGGAAGTCCAGGAGCCTTTGACTACGCCCTGGCAGGTATAGTAAAGACCAGGAGCCTTTGACTACGCCCTGACAGGTATAGTAAAGACCAGGAGCCTTTGACTACGCCCTGGCAATGGTAAGTACAGAGGTGTTATATACACATATACATATATGACAGGAAGACCAGGTGCTCGATGCTACGCCCTGACACAGAGTTACTGGGACTATGTGGTGACATGTTTACTCTTGATGTGGTTTGTCTGTGTTATGACGCATTCCATCAGATCATATTTTAATGAATTGTTTTACTGTTCTACTCACTGGGCTATAGAGCTCATCCCACTCCCTTAATCCCAGTTTTGCAGGTTCAATGTACAGTGTACAGGGAAGGTTCAGCAAAGTGCAGAAAAAGAAAAGAGAATTGTAATAGTGTAGAGTGGACATGTTATGCTAAAGAGATGTACTAGTTGTGTTTTCAGTTACAGATGTGCTTGACTTAGTAGTTTGTGATGTAAATCTGTTGTTATGTACATGATCTGTATATGTATATGTTTTACAGAGTATGTGAAATACCAGGCTTAACAGGTATGAGTTAACCCATCTAGAGTAAGCTCTAGACAGAGTACAGAGTACAGAGTACAGAGTACAGAGTACAGAGATAGTGCATGCACAGGTTAAGCCTTGGTTCAGCAAAGAGTTTTTATTTTCACAGCAAATGTATGATCATGTATGAGATTTACCGGTACACAGAGAGTATAGCAGGCTTGTTATGGGTTCTGGCGGCCTTAAGCCGACCTGAATCCTAGCGCCGGAGACGGTCCATTTTGGGGTCGTTACATCAGGTTCGGCCGCCGAAAGTAGCTTCGGCCGCCGAACCTGCCTTTGGATGCATGGATTGGCCGCCTAACCTTGCCCCCGAAAGTTGAGTTTTGGCTTGAAAGCAGACTTTCGGCCGCCGAAGGAAGGATTCGGCCGCCGAAAGTGCCTGACTTTCGTCTCTGGAGAAGGACTTTTGGCCGCCCAAGGTGCCGCCGAAAGTGCCCGAGTTTCGTCTTTGGAGAGAGGGTTCGGCCGCCGAAGGTGCCGCCGAAAGAGCCCTGTCCAGCCTTTTCATGGTTGTTTTCTATGCATGTTTAAGTGATGTTTTAGGGGGTTTTTGGGTAGTTGTTTATGAGTTGTTAGAGTGTGTTTGGCACCTCATTCGAGTCCACCAGTGTAGGATCGGACCCGAGGGACCGAGGAGGCCATCAGTGTTAGCTGTTGCAGAGTTAGTCCAGCGTCTGCCAGAGGTGAGTAGAACTAAACTTAATCTTTTATTTTACGAAATTCAAATGCCTAAAGCATGTTCACGCATCATGATTATATGTAATAGGTTGATTGCACTAGTTACACGAATATGACGCATTGCATTATTTACTGTTGATGTGGATGGACCAAGGCGACCCCAATAGCCCTAGATATGTTATGTTAATGAAGTCCTGAGGAGCCCCTTGAGGGCCGGGCATAATAAAGTCCTGAGGAGCCCGAAGAGCCGGGCATAATGAAGTCCTGAGGAGCCCGAAGGGCCAGGCATAATGAAGTCCTGAGGAGCCCGAAGGGCCGGGCACCATGTTATGTTACAGACAGAGGGAGTTTTGGTGGTCATGTCCAATCCGTTATGTGAAATATTTGTGCTGTGACGCATTTCATGAAAGCATGTAATTAATGAACTGTTTTCTTTGTCTCTACTCACTGGGCTTTTTAGCTCACCCCTCTCCCCTAACCCCAGTGTTGCAGGTCTGAGGTCGATCGGGAAGTCTCAAGAGTTAAGGTTATGCTTATGTAATAGTATTAGATTAGTACTTTTAGTGTGGACATGTATTGTAAATTGATATAATGTTTTGTAAGAGATTGTAATGTAATGTAAAGTTATGTTTATGGATTAGTACTGTGCTTGGCCCTAAGACTCGGTTAGTCCCTTTTTAATACATGATGTATGTTATGTTAGATGTTGAGTTGTGTTTGAACTGAACTTGTGGCATGTGTTGTTTACCACGCTAGAGTTTGATGAGGACCCTAGTGGAGGTCTTATGTTTGTGGTTTGATGCATGCACAGGTTAGGTTCTAATTCTTTGGATGTGATCCCAGCTTGATGTATGTTTTGTTGACCCAGCTAGAGTTTTGATGAGGGCTCTAGTAGGGGGGTTCTTTTATGTTTCCAGTTATGTTGTATACAGGTCAAGCTCGGTATATACATCAGATGTTTAAGTTGTTTTATGTTAGTTTTGATCATGTATGGGATTTGACTAGGTGATAGGAGGTATGTTTGGCTTGCTACGGGTCCCGGCGGCCTTAAGCCGATCTGGATCCTAGCGCCTGTGGCGGTTCGGACCGTTACAGAAGGGTATCGGTTTTCGGGTCGTTACAGATTATTTCTTTTTTGTATACAAAGAAGTTAGGTAGGCAACCAACTCAACTTGAACTATTTCGTGCAACTCACACAAAAAAGGGGAGTCAATGTGTTTTCATTGATGGAAAATCACGACGAGTTGATATAAGTTACTTTTTGCTTATTTATTGTTATCACATTATTTTTCTATTTGTTATGTTATCATTAGTTGTGTATGGTTAATGAAATGTTTATTATGTTTTCTTTTATTACTTAGGGAGCTTATTTAAGTGTCATTGATGAAAATGTAAATGACAATTGTGAGAGTCAGTCTGCTTTTGATTTAAATAAGTAGATTAAAATTTCTGGAAGTAGTAAAGGGAGGGTTTATGGTTTTGAATCTTCTGATATTGCAAAATCAGTAACTCCAACAACCTCTTTCTCATTCACATCAACTTATCCTGGAGGACTTTCTTAAACTATGTTTTCTTTAGAGGAGGTTGAACAAATATTAGAGCAAAACCGGATCAAAACGAAAGAAGACATGGAGCAAATGCAGGAGCAAATGCAAGAGCAAATGCGAGTGCAGATAGAAAAGCAAATAAAAGATCATATGAAATCATTGAAGAGCAAAAAAGATTTTCACCGCATAACACAATTGCATATTCTATTTCTCTATCAGATAATTCAACAAATTCATAAATTAGTTTTAAATTTTATGAATATTGTTAAGCATTATAGATTTATTTTAAATTTTATGACCATTAAGTATTATGAATTTATTTTAAATTTTATGAATATTATTAAATATTATGAATATTGTTAAGTATTATGAATATTAATTATAATTATTATGAATGATGTTTGATTTATATTAAATATAATTCTTAATTATAAATTATTTGATTATACAGGAAATATCTAAATAAAAGCAGTAAATTATTTTTTGTGATCGAATTTTAACAGATTAGCGACGGATTTGTGAGAATATTTGTTAAATTGTGCGAATATTTCAAATGGAAATTTTTCATCGCTAATTATTTTTGACAGATTAGCGACAGATTGTTCATAAATTTGGAATTTCCAACATATTTTGCGATGAAGATCGTTCGTCGCAATAATTTCCGATAAAATTATTCATCGGAAAAGTCGTCATAAATTTATCCCACAAAATTCAGATCCGTCAAAAATCCATCGCTACGGTTTCCGATGGAATTTTGATCCGTCGAAAAAAATTAGCGACATGACTTTAAGCGATGGATTTGAGTACGTTGGAAATCCGTCGCTGAAAATTTTAGCGACGGATTTTTGACTATCAGCGACGGATTTTTCTGTCGCTGATAGTCTCTAATTTTGTAGTGAAGTTCAATTAATTTCTAAATTGCTGCCACAGACAGTTTTTCAATGTAGTCCAACTTCGTGGGAGAGTGGCATCCAAGGGTTGTTGTATGGCTGAGACATCATCTGTCCCTCCATATATACATATGCTAAAATCAAAAAGAAATATATTATTGAACCACAAGTCTCTATTTGTCCTTGCTTTGAAGTAACCCTTTTTTGCTTCTTAGAGTTCCAACAAGAAGGTACCTCCAATGTTTCCATGGAGTGTTCATATAATTCACCATCCATTTTTCTCATTTTGACATTTTTTTAATTTATAGTTAAAAACATTAAATTTATTTTTAAATTATATAATAAAAATTAAAAAATACTAAATTTCAGCCTAAATTAATTTATTTTTAAATTATTATACAAAATAAAATAAATTATCACTTGTATTAATTTAAGTGTGTGAGTTTTAGGCTTCTTAATTTATTTAGCATTATTTAAACATATTTAGTCTAGAGATAAATTTAAATTAAAATATAAAATTTGACATTATTAAATCGTGTTGTAGTTCAAGAGTTAATTTGATATTTTTTTTCCTTTTTAATCTAAATTATCTCCTCATGTAACATTATTTAAATAAATATTACATACATAACTATTTTTATAATTTTCAAAATATTTTTATTATCATTATTTTAAAAATTATTTCTATATTGCTAGTGGTAGATTAATATAAAATAGAGAATTATTAAGAAATTAAAGTACTTATGTAAAACAAAAAAATAATATTACTTAAACTAAAGAGTAATTTATTATAATTTAAGTAATTTAATTATTTTTTAATTATTATATAAAATTTAAAATGACAAATAAAAATTAATAGAGCTAGTAATTTATTATTAAAAATAGTAAATAAAATGTGAAGCTGTTTGATAATATTAAGGCGAGTATTCGGTCGGTTCGGCTCAAAACTGAATCGAACTGAATAAATTAAAAATTAAAATTTTGTTATTTATGAAATTCAAATCGAATCGATTTTGGTCAGAAATCAAATTAAACTAAACTGGTCTGATTCAGTTCAATTCGATTTGATTGGTTTGAATTTTTAATAATTTTTTATTTTTTACACTTTATTTTTAATATTTTAAAATTTAATTGAAATATTTTAATTTTAATATGATCTAATCTATTTATATTATTGAAAATAATTTACTATTATCGAAAATAATATACTACTATCACTAATCAGTTCGCTTTGATTTTTTTCAATTTTTTTCTGATTAAAATCGAATCAAATTAAAATAACCGAAATTTTTAAAATTAAAAACCAAACCGAACCAAAATAAATAAAAAATGGAATCGAATTTTTAAATTATTTCAGTTCGGTCGATTTTTTCGATTTGAATTAAATACTACCCACCTCTAGCCCTAGTACAAAGAAAAAAAAAAGACAAAAACTTGACTATAGACATTAATAATATATTCTATTATGGGGAGGTTTCTTGTGCAACAAATGTTTGGAATTGAAAAACAGATTAATAAACCAAAGCTTATAGAGTACTGTAGGGTGGTAATATATAAATAGACATTTTGCATGAAATAAACAAAGTACCCACAGTGTATCCCTACAAGGCAGCTGATTATCCAAACTCATTTCAAGCTAAACTGCTAAAGGATGCTTTCTTGAGCCGTTTTATCCGGCGGCCGGAAGGTTAGGAAGAGATGACAATGGTAGACTTGAAATAGTTTGTAATAATGAAGAAGCGTTGTTCATTGAAGCAGAAAGAGACTCTGAAATAGATGACCTCAGCGACTTCATGCTCAATTTGGAAATTCCTCGACTCATTCCTTCAGTCGACTATTTGCAAGGAATCTCTTCTTTCCCACTTTTTGTCATACAGGTAGAAGTTCTAGTGTATTTCTCTCGTTTTTTTTATTAAAAGCTGATTTATTTTCTTAATTCCATATTTATTTTATGAAAAATGTTAACTAACATGATTAACACTCTTTTATATTTACTATATTTACTATACTGATTGTTATTTTTTTCTTTTTTTTTAATAATTATTAATTACTATACCTTTCAATCAATAAAATAAAGTGTTACATAGCTATTTTAAAATGTCTTAAAATGTAATATTTATTTGTTTTTATATTATAAGAGTTAAGTTATTCCTTAACTAGATACTAAAGGGTAATATATACTCGTACCATATTGTAAGGATTAATTTATTGTGTATTTAAAGTTTAAATAGATAAATAAGATACAAATTAAATTAAATTGATAAAATAATTTTTTTTATAAAAACATATGGGCTAAATTATACATTAGCTTTGTTATTTATTTTTCTTAGAAAACTTACAATTTTGCTACTTTCAATACTACACTTTTTAGTTATATAATTTTTGTTTATTTTTCTTTTTCATAAAAATTAAAATATTATAGTTATTTTAATTAATTCTTTTAGTTAATTTTTTAATTATACTCAGTTTTAATATAAAATAGGAAATTAAGTTTTATTAGAAAAATAAAACTATTATTAGTAACGTATGATTTGAATTAAATATTGAGAGATATATTAAATTTCCATTTAGAAAATAAATAAATAAATTAACATTGAATTATATTTAAAATAAAATAAAATTATAATAATAAATTTATATTTTAATCATAATAAAAAAAATAACGATATTTTAAGACAGTTAAAAATAAAAAAAAATAAAAAATATAAGATAAAAAAGTAATAATTAGTGTTGTAATCATTTTTGAATTTTCAAATTTAACCGAAATAATTTATTAAAATAAAAAAAGATTTGATCGAACTAAATTTTTTTTATCAAACTAAATTTATATTTTTTAAATAATTTTAGTGATATTAATGTAAATATTATAAACATTATTTATTCAAATATTATATGTGCACTTCTCTAACAACATTTCTATTGTCAGATAACTACATTTAAATATGGTGGAGTATCTATGGGAATTCGATTTCATCATACAACATCAGATGGTTTGGCAGCTCTCCATTTCATCAATACATGGCGTGATGTTGCACAAGGAATTCCCATTACCATACCACCTTTTATTGATCGAACTATTCTTCGTAGCCGAGTCCCACCAACTCCAAAATTTGAACACATTGAGTATCATAAGCCACGACCCAAATCCATGAATTACTAGAAAATTGCATTGAAATCTTTAAGATCACACCTCAACATCTTCAAACCTTGAAAAACAAGGTAAAGAACATTCATGGCAAAGCAAAGTACACTAGCTATCAAATCTTAATTGCACATATATGGCGTTGCACGTCCAAAACACGTGACTTGCCGAATGGTTAACTGACCAAGTTGATTATAGTTAGAGATGTAAATGAACCAAATTGTTTGTGAGCTACTTGAGATTTGGTTTGATAAAAACTCGACCGAGTTTGACTCAATTTCTAAACGAGTCAAGTTCAAGCTTAATTTTTAGACTCATTTGGTAAATAAGCCAAACTTGAACTCCATAGTATTTGATTCGTTAAAATTCATGAACTCGACTCGTTTCTGAATTTATAGGCACACTCGCGAATAAGCTTATGAATAGTCTCGTTAAGTAAGTTTAGATTATTATTATAAAAGAAATAAATTCAAACCCTGCATATATTTTCATGAATCAAAACTAAATTTTTTAAAATTTAGCTCTATATAGTTTAGTTACAATCTTAAAGTTGCATATATTTGGATTATTAAGATTTAAAAACTCATATTTATAAGTGTACGAGCTAATTTGTAGATATACTTATTCAATTAAAATTATTTTAATTTTAAACTTATTAGTTTTAAACTAAAACTCATTATATATGTAAATAAATTGAACTACTTGTGAATTATTTGAGACTAAACTCGATAAAAACTCGACTCGTCTAAACTCGTTTGTTAAACGAGTCAAGTTTGAGATTCTTAATACTTGACTCGAGTTCGAAATGAGTAAAACTCGAATTCGGCTCAAGTTTGAAATGAATAAAGTTCGAATTTGATTCGAAATCGAAAAAATTTAATGAATCAAGTTTGAACTCTTTAAAACTCGATTCGGCTCGATTTGTTCACACCCCTAATTATAGTCGTGAATACAAGATCTAAATTGCATCCTCCAACTCCACTTGGTTATTTTGGGAACATAACGACCTTGGCTACATCCATTGCCTTATCTAGTGAGGTTCTATCAGAGTCATTAGAGGACACTGCGGAAAGAATCGATAAGAAAATAATGAGAATAGATAATGAATGCTTGAGATCGGCTATTGATTATTTGGAATTGCTGAATGACCTAAAACCTATCATGCGAGGTGCACACGCTTGTCGATGCCCGAACCATAGCATTGTTAGTTGGATGAGGCTACCTTTCTATGATGCTGATACTGGAATGAGGAAACCCATTTTTGTGAGGCCTGCAAATCCACTTGAAGGCAAGGGATATACATACTGCCAAGTCCAAGAGATGATGGAGGTTGGCAATTGGCCATATGCCTACAGGCAGATCACATGCAAGCCTTCCAAAATTTGTCTTATGAGTTTTGATTCTTATGCATGTCCAATGGTTTGCATCATCTTCTTCCTTCTATTTGAACTAAACATTCCAATCATTGATTTCATGTTTTGAGATATTGATAGACTCGAAAGTCTATAGTTTAGTCTGCTGCTTTAGTTTTTGTTTGCTGCAATATTATTCATTTATTAATTGTCATTTAATAAGTCAAATTAGTGCTTGATTTTCTCAGCAAATCATGGCTAATATATTGTATGTAGTGCCGTTGGTGGCCTTAGAAATAGGATCAAGTTGTTTCATTCTTTTTCTATTTAAACCTTTTGTATTTTCAGCAGAAAGGAGGAAAAAAAATATATCAATTAAGAGAAAATCTCTTTGGTTCATTCTCACCATAAGTAGAATACTATCTTGGCTTTGACTGGGACCTATCAGTGGTATCAAATGATAGACTCGAAAGTCTATAGTTTAGTCTGCTGCTTTAGTTTTTGTTTGCTGCAATATTATTCATTTATTAATTGTCATTTAATAAGTCAAATTAGTGCTTGATTTTCTCAGCAAATCATGGCTAATATATTGTATGTAGTGCCGTTGGTGGCCTTAGAAATAGGATCAAGTTGTTTCATTCTTTTTCTATTTAAACCTTTTGTATTTTCAGCAGAAAGGAGGAAAAAATATATATCAATTAAGAGAAAATCTCTTTGGTTCATTCTCACCATAAGTAGAATACTATCTTGGCTTTGACTGGGACCTATCAGTGGTATCAAAGCCGCGTTATCTATCTTTTTTCTTTCTATTTCTTTTCGATCCCTATGGCAACCAATAAGGAACGAATTGAAAACTTGGAAGCTGCTGTCGGGCAACTTCAAGATTCCATTAGCAACATGGGTCAAGGGCTTAACGAAAAATTGCAGCAAATTGAAAAAGCCATCTCGAAGTTCTCTGAGATGACTCTTCCTACTAAAGAAGGGACCAGCAGTGTCGGTGACCAAACCAGTCAGGTTCGCGACAAATAAGTTGGACCTAGGGATGGAGGTAAACCATTTTATTCTGCGAAATTGGCAAAATTAGAATTTCCTAAATACTCTGGGGACGACCCAACCGAATGGTTCACAAGAGTGGATCAATTTTTTGAGTACCAAGGAACTCCAGCTGCCGAAAAAGTTTCCTTGGCCTCTTATCACCTTCGAGGAGAGGCGAATGAATGGTGGCAGTGGCTTCGCCGAACTCACACTGAAGCGGGGACAACAGTGACGTGGGACATATTTTCTGAGGAATTGTGGTCTCGTTTTGGGCCCACTGATTGTGAGGATTTTGACGAATCCTTATCAAAAATTCAGCAAACAGGACCCCTACGTGACTATCAACGAGAATTTGAAAGACTGGGTAATCGGGTTAAGGGATGGACGCAGAAGGCGTTAGTGGGATCGTTTATGGGAGGTTTGAAGTCTGAAATTGCCGAAGGAATTCGAATGTTCAAACCGAAAACGTTAAAAGACGCCATCAGTTTGGCTCGGATGAAAGACGAGCAATTACAACGACAAAAGTCAGATTCTAAACATGAAAGTGTGTTGTCTCCGACAAGGAACAAGCCTAGCACTCCATTAAAGCGCTTAAACTGGGAGGAGATGCAGAATCGGCGAACAGCTGGTTTGTGTTTCAATTGCGATGAGAAGTTTACTCCTGGACATAGATGTGCAAAGCTACAACTGCTTCTTTTGGATGGTAGACTTGAAACCGAAGAGGATGATGAAGGCGGCGGTTCGAAAAAGGCACTTAAATTGCAGAGAGGTCTCCAATTTTGATGTTTGATTCCTTTCTTTGAACCTTGAGGACAAGGTTCTTTTGGGAGAGGGGAGTAATGATAGACTCGAAAGTCTATAGTTTAGTCTGCTGCTTTAGTTTTTGTTTGCTGCAATATTATTCATTTATTAATTGTCATTTAATAAGTCAAATTAGTGCTTGATTTTCTCAGCAAATCATGGCTAATATATTGTATGTAGTGCCGTTGGTGGCCTTAGAAATAGGATCAAGTTGTTTCATTCTTTTTCTATTTAAACCTTTTGTATTTTCAGCAGAAAGGAGGAAAAAAAATATATCAATTAAGAGAAAATCTCTTTGGTTCATTCTCACCATAAGTAGAATACTATCTTGGCTTTGACTGGGACCTATCAGATATTGAGATTATTAGCACGATGATGCTGGATTTTCTTTTCTTTTTTATTTCGTAGGGTTGTAGGTTTTCCACCTTATTAATATGTTTATTTTTTCTTTATATCACGAAACCACTTAACTTGAATATTAAAATTATAGGTAATTTAATAATTATCAGAATTGGTAGTAAAATTTTTTACAACGATATTAATTTTATAATAATGTTATAAAAATTAATATACAGTAATAATATGAATAATTATTATTAGTAATATATAAAAAAACATAATAATAATAAAAATTATAAATATTAATTAAAAAAAATTAGCAACAGTCCATACTATTTTTTTAACAACCATCATAATTTTATTATAAAATAAATATATCAACAATTTTTAACACTAACATATAGTAATATTATATTATTACCATAAATTTTATAGCAGCAAATTTTATATAAATATATAAACTTATCATTGTGTGGCTTTTTCAAAACTTGACAACAAGAAGGATCAGATGGGATTTTTCCAGACCCTCATTGTGTTTAAATTACTTAAGTTTACTATATTATAATTTAAAATATAAATACATAAACTTATCATTCACATTATATTAATTTAAAATAAATCAAATCTAAATTAGAATTTCCTTGTCTTTTAAGAATAAGTTATACTATGAATAAAAAAAATTAAATATTTACTTTAAATTCACATCTATATTTAATATATTTAAAATTTTTATTAAAAAAATATTTTTAATGTGAGAAAATTTTATCATTAGTGATATTAAAGTTATTAAATTTTAAACTGTTAAAATTTTTAATGAAGTGTTACAATATCAGTCATTATTAATAATAACGAGGACATTAAAATTAATCGTTATAAGTATACCGTTAACTATGGTTACTATTATTATTAATAATTACTGATAAAAAAAATATGATAATCAAACTTATATTTCATGATTGTTATTTAAATACAACATCAATTAATATTTATCTTAATATTTTTTAATGAAAATATATAATAAAAAAATAATTTTAATAAGAAATAATATAGTTATTAAATTTTAAATTAAATTATCATTATTTTAAGAATAACGATTGTTAATACGATCGATAATAATTATTAACAAAAAAAATATAATCGTTAAATTTAAATTTTGTGAGTGTTATTTTAAATATAACGACTTGATATAAATAATTGATGGTTGAAGATATAATTATAAATATCACATTAAAATTATTTTTAATGAAAATATTTAGTTATTAAAGTAATGATAACGATAAAATAAAAATTATTGTTATAAATTATAAATATTTATTAAAAATCATATTAATTATCATTATTTATATTTTAACATTACTAAATTAAATTATGCAATTAAACTTTATAAATAAAACTCATTCATAATATAAATTCATATATGTAAATCATAATGTTATAAGATTTAATTATCTCAAAAATAATTAACAATAAATATTCACTTTTATTTCATGCGTGTTAAGGAAATAATTAATAAATATAAATATTAAAATAAATCGATAATAATAATATTTTATAAGTTTCTTTTAAAAAAATTTCAAAGTAAAATGACTGGTTCACTTGTAAAAGCATAAACAATTTTATATTAATATATTAAAGATAAACTAAATGGATTAAGATTTGAAATCCATTAATAATTCAAATAAATTTTTTACATTAACTTAAATTTTTTTTGTAACGACCCGAAAATCGGACCGCTACCGGCGCTAGGATCTAAGTTGACTTAAGGCCGCCGGGACCCGTAACAAGCCTAACATACATCTTGTATACCTGTTTAATCCCATACATGATCAACATTTACATAAAAACTTTAAACTTTCTTTCTTTCATTCACCAAGCTTAACCTGTGCATGCATAACTCATAATCATAAACATTAAACCCCACACTGGAGCCCTCATCAAATGCTCCAATGGGGTAACATATCATACCTTAAGCTTGGTTTACATAAACATCATTAACACATTACATAGATCATGTATACGCAAAGGGATTAACCATACGTGCTAGGGTCAAGCACAGCTCTAAATCTCAATAAACATCATTACATTACATGACTGTTCAATACTATTCATTACATCATATTCTTTCTCATGTCCACTTACTAGCTATTACATACATAAAACTTCCTAATCTAGCTGACTTCCCGGATTGCCTCGTACCTGCAAACTTGGGGGATTAAGGGAATGGGGTGAGCTGCTAGAGCCCAGTGAGCAGAATAGTAAAACATTAAATTTAACATTTATGCTTTTATGAAATGCATCACATCACAAACAAATCACATTAAGGATGAACTTGTCACCAATAGCCCTCTAAATAATCCAATCATGCCAGGAGCGTAGTACAGGCCACACCTGATCTTTCTCTTACACATATCATATCATACATATCCACTCGTGCTGGGGGCGTAGTGCAGGCCACACTCAGACTTTCTCTTACATAGTGCCAGGGGCGTAGTGCAGGCCATACCTGGACTTCCATATCACATCATATCATATCTCATCAAAGAGATGGCTAAAGGATCATCCAACATTCATCCACATCATCATCATATTATGCAATGCAACATATTCGTGAATTCTAATGCAAACAACCTAATATATCATATGGCATTCGTGATGCATGAATATGCTCAATTTTATTTATCTGCTTTGGAAATAAAGATCCATTCTACTCACCTCAGGCTAGCTCTGACAAGACACTGAAGCAGCTATCTCACTGCTGGGATCCTCGGTTCCTCGGGTCCGAACCTACACAGGTGGACTCAAATGAGGGACCAAACATATACTAACATGACTCTAAACTACTCCCCAAAAACTCCCTAAAACATCACAAACATGCATAGAAAATCATGCAAAGGAAGGCTGAACAGGGCACTTTCGGCGGCAGGTTCGGCGGCCGAAAGTCCCTCTAGAGCCGAAAGTCATGCACCTTCGGCGGCACTTTCAGCGGCCGAAGGTTCCTTCCAGATCCGAAACTCGTGCATGTTTGGCGGCACCTTCGGCGGCCGAAACTCCTTTCCAGAGCCGAAAGTCCACTTTCGGGGGCAGGGTTCGGCAGCCAAAAGTTTGCCTCCACAGGCAGGTTTGGCGGCCGAAAGTCCCTTCGGCTGCTGAACCTGAGTTCTTCCAAAGTGGCAGAACTCAGCCATCCTATGCACATTTGCCTCCCAAACCTTTCAACTCAAATCCAACACTTCCAAAACATGCATACACACATACATAAGCTTATAAGGGTCTCAAACTAACCTAAACCCCAACACAAACATCACATAAACATGCATTGGGCATAAAACCCACATAAACCCTAACCTGCATATCTACCCATACTCAAGCATTAAAACTTCCTTAAACTTACTTAAAACTTTATTAAACATAAAGGAAAGCAAGGATCTACACTTACCTCTTGAAGATCGAAGGTTGGTGCGATCCCTAACTTGGAGATGGGAGAAATCTAGATCCTTGGGTCTCCAAGCTCCAAAACTTGATCTTAAGCTCAAAACTCTTCAAAACAAGGATAAAGCTCATGAAAACTTGAAGGACTTGAGGAAAAAGCATGAAAACGATCAAAGGAGAACATGAACTCACCTTAGCTCGAGAATGGGGAGAAAACTTGCCCATTTTCGATCTGAGGGTCTTTTTATAGGTGGCCGGTCACCCACCTTCGGCGGCCTAAGTTGCTTCCACAACTTCACCACCTTCGGCAGCCTAACGTGCCCCCTAAACTATCCCATGTTCGGCGGTCGAACTTGAGGTTCGGCGGTCGAACCTGATTTCTTCCCTCAAAGCCTTCGGAGGCCTAAAGCACTCCCGAAACAGCCCTGTTTTCGGCTGTCAAACTTGAGGTTAGGCGGCCGAACCTGGTTTCTTCCTCCTTAGCCTATTCTTTTCAAAACTCATTTCTTTTCCATTTAAAAACCATAAAATCATGTGAAAACATTTTAGAAACACATTTTACCCTTCCAGAAGACTCTGGCATCTTCAGAATTTCAGATTCCAATGGAGATTCCGCCGGAAGGTAGGGATTCCGATGCCGGAATCTAGCCGGGTATTACATTCTCCCCCCTTAAGAACATTCGTCCCCGAATGTTCCTCAAACAAGCATGCATAGCATAAAACATGAACATACATACAAATCACATAACACTAACCTTAGAAGAGATGAGGATACTGCTGGAGTAAGGACTCCCGTGTCTCCCAGGTACACTCCTCGATGTTGTGGTGATTCCAAAGGACTTTCACCATCGGAATTTTCTTATTTCTCAACTTTCTGATCTGGGTGTCTAGGATCCGTACTGGCTGCTCAACATAGGTGAGATCTTCTAGGATCTCCACATCAGGCTCACTAAGAACCTTGCCCGGATCTGACACAAATTTCCTCAACATGGAAACATGGAAAACTGGATGGATTCTCTCCATTGAAGCAGGTAAGTCCAACTTGTACGATACATTCCCAATCTTTTGCAAGATCTCAAAGGGTCCGATGTACCGTGGAGCTAGCTTACCTTTCTTCCCGAACCGAATCACCCCTTTCATAGGAGACTGATAGCGGTTGTCGAAGCCGTAAAAAATAAACCTATTAAACAATCAACAATTAACTTGCAGAAAGTGGCAATAGGGTCGAACCACAGGGAATTGACACCAAAGATTTTCCTAATAATGACTAGGCAAATAAATGACAAATAAATAAAAGAGGGGGGTTTTGTTTTGATGAATTAATTCTAGAAAGCAAGAGTAAGCAAGAATTTAAGTAAACGAGAATTTCAATGGGAAAGAGATTCTAGTTGAAATATGAGTTTAATTCAGCTTGTTCAAAATTGATCATTGACTATTTAAGACTCCTATTTTATTTTAATAAATTAGTTTTGGTTGTGGAAGACGCTTCTCACAACCAAATTCCTCCTTAATTCTAGTTTAATTAGGAAACGTTCGCCAATCAAACACTAAACAACAAGTTACCAAGGAACGTCCTTGGGGCATTTAGCATCGAACAACTGTTGACTGCATTAAGACTTAGAGAAATCCAATTCTATCCTTGCCAACCGCGTGGTCAAGTCTAGATTATGCAACTGATTATATTTGAGTTCAAACAATATAAGCAATTACGGACTTAGATCATTCAAACAATTTATTACTCAAGCAATTTAAAAGCAATGGGCCCTTATTGATTCTAAAAGCAAAGTAACAATTATAGAAAAGATCAAGTTGCATAAATATTGAAAGCAAATAAGAGTTTAACAATGGAGTTTTAAATCTCCCAATTCATCACAAATCTAAATTTCCTCAATTTCAACTAGAAAAGGAAGTGTTTAGCCACTCATGGTGGACAAAAATATACAAAAGAAAGAAGGAAGAGAATCTGCTGTGTTGCTGGAGAATTTTAGAAGCTGAGAGGGGATGCTGAGATGATGTGGGCTGCCTCCTTTTATAGGTGAGGAATCCCAATCCAATTAGGTTTTGGAATCCTAAATTGGATTGGTCTTTGTCGTTGATATCTTCTTTAATTGTGAATAAATCTTCTTCTTGAGGAGGTCTATCTTGAGAGTGACTCTTTTAGATGCCCTAGGACTGATCTTGAAGTGTTTGAGAGGGGTTAGGACTTCTTTATTTTAAATCTTGAATTTCTGCACTTTTCCGCTTCTGCTGTATTTTCTGCTGTCAATGTGATTGGGGCGGTGATTTGGGCAGATCACTGCCCCAATCGCTTTCTGTGAGTCAGTCCAGTTTTTAGCTTTTTGTCTCTGTTTCCTCCGCTTGATTTGGGCAGTGATTTGGCCAAGTTACTGATCCAATCACTTTTCTGTCATTTTCTGCACTTTTTCTCCAGTTTTCCAATTTCTTCCTTTTTCTACAAAAACATAACAAAAACATAAATTAAGCTAGAAAAATGTGTAATTAAACAGTAATAAATATACTAAAAATGTGGCTAAATTATGCTTGATCAAATACCCCCACACCTAGCTTTTTGCTTGTCCTCAAGCAACAAACAACTTAATTAATCAAGCCCCTTTTCTTTTAGAGCCTAAGTACCACTTGATCAGCCCCCCCTAGACTCCTAGATTGAAGCAACACAGTTTAGACTACATGCACTAAGGTTGTTCTCCCTTTACCTTGTTTCCCTTCACCTACCATGGCCAAGAGAAAGGTTTTTGGTTCAATCATGCTTATTCTCTTTGTATAAGCTCAATGCAACCTCTAAGAGTGATTTGCCCTTCTTTTTAATCACACTTTTTATTCAGCAGCACTTATTTATTCTTGCCTGAAAAAATCACTAACCTTTTTACGCGAAGGTGCATATTGGTGATACCCACCCCCGGTTACTCAGTTAGTCACTTGTTCAAGTGGCTACTAGCTCTGTTCATAGCTTATTTGGCCATTGGAATAGGTTTATGATTTGTGCTTTGTGCTGGTTTTTCTTTTTCTTTTCTTTTCATGATAGTTTGGGCAAATCACCTCATAGGGAGTTACACTAACTTTCTATTTGCATGTATTTATATTTTTATTTCCCTTGACTAATGCAAATTTAGAGGTTCAATTCAAGAAAAGAACTTCCAAAGTGAAGGTAGCACACTATAATTGATTCAATTTAGGCTTAAAGGGGTGGAAAATCAATGGGGTCATGAGATAGGAAGCTCTTTTAACCTTGTTATCTATGCTGAGTAGAGCAAAAGCTAAGTTAAAATTCTGTGTGTGTATGTGCAAAAAGTGAAAAATGTGAAAAAATTTTGGTGTGTGTTTATGGGGCAAAAAGATGCAAAAAGAAACAAAAAGAAAGCAAAAAGATAATGTAAACGAAAAAAAATATAACCTAACAGTAAATACCCCCACACCTATCCCAAACATTGTCTTCAATGGTTAAACATTTATATGGAAAAAATTAATAAGGAGAAGGAAAGGGACTGCCTGATCTGTGGGCGATTTGGCCAGTGATTTGGGCAAATCACTCGCCAAATCACTGTCAGTCATGGTGCTGGGGCAGAAAATGGTCTACTAGCAGGTCCAACAGGTGCTCCATCCTGTGCATTCTATCCTCAATTCTACTGAGATGAGCCTCTACTGTCTGGTTGGGGGCTGCGTCTTCAGGTGGCTGATGGGCATCCTGCTGGAGGTACTTCATTTGCTGGTTCCTGTCCTATGTTCCCCATTGTCTCACCTGCTGGGGCATCTGTGGGGGCTGTCTGCTGGGTGGTGGAGAGCTGGTTGGCTGTCCTTCTTCTGAAAATACGCTCATGGCGTGGTGTGATGGGACCTGCAGGTGCAATGGAAAAAATATCCCCCACTTTGCAAAGCAACCCCATATCATCTAATGTGCGTAGGTCCAAGGGGGTTGGTTTGTGGGTGGGGGTAAGGTCAGTGTGTGCTGGGTGTAACAATTTAAGATTCACTGCAATGGCAGTGATCAGATGGCCCAAAATCAGGGGCCTGTGATACTGCATGATGCTGGATAATTGGGTGGCAACCCAATATCCAAGATGGATCTTCCTGTGTGTGTGCATGCACCATAGTATGTATAGCTCAGTTCTGGTTAGGATGTTGGGAGCATCCTTCCTCCCCGAAAATGTATAGGCTAAGAACCTATGAATGTATTTGAGGCTGGGGTTTCTGAGGTAGAGGTCCTTGGACCGTGTGGGCGAATATGTGTCTGGGGGATTATCACACAATTCCAGGTATGCAGAACTTGGATTAAATTCAGCAGGGAAGTCCCAGGTAGACTCGGGGCATTCACAGCCCATGGCAGTGCCAAATTCCTGCAGGGACAAGCGAAATCGCTGTCCCAATAGCCTGAACCCCACTGTGTCTGGTGTGTGCAGGTTGTGCATGGCTGGTTTGTCAAAATAAAACGTGGTGAAAAACTCGTGTGTGAGTTCAGTGAAAGGGGGCATGCGCAGGAAGAAAAATTTGTCCCAACCAATAGCAGAGATGAGGGAGTGTACCTGGTTATGGAGTCTCAATGCGCCAAGGGTGCCAAAGTGTATGTACTTACTCGGGTGATAGGGTAGAGATGAAATTTTGTCCAGCATGGTGCGCTCAGAAGCCTTGTTGAATGTCAGGGCTTGAGTAATGTGATCTGGGCATGATGGTTTGGGCAAATCGCTGGGCAGATCATTGGGCATATCGCTAGGTAAGTCACTGGGCATATTGCTGGGCCTATCGCTGTCTTCGTAGCCTGTGGGAGGTGTGTCCAAGAGTGCCTCTGGTTGTTGCTCCAGGCTCGGTGGTGGTGGTGAAGGTGTTCTCGACCGCTTCTGCCCACGGCCAGTGGAAGTGGTGGCTTCTGGTGGCGCTTCGCCTTCAGGGTTAGCCGTGGTGGGGCGACCCTTGTTGCTTTGTTTCGCCGGCGATAGGTCTGGACGTCCGGTGAGTCGGGGCGTCTGGTCGCTGTTCCAGTAGCCGGTGGCGTTTCGGTGCTTGTGGGGACTGGTGGAGGGGAGTCCCATGCTTCTTCATCGCTGTTAGAGGGAATAGGTCTCGGTAGCCCTAGTCGCCGCCACATGCCGGGTCCGACCGTAGCCTTCATTTTGATTCTGACCATGGTGGCTGGTGGTGGTTGTCGGTGAAGTTGAGCATCGGAGAAGAAGAAAGAGAAGAGCGAGATGAAACAGAAAAGATTGCATGAGAAAATAAAAAAAAAATAAAAGAGAAGTTACTTAAAGTGATTTGGGTAGTTGAACTGCCCTGATCATTAAATGCTGGCTCTCTGGATTCTTGACAGGGTGATTTGGCCAATGATTTGGGCAAATCATTTGGCCAGATCGCTTTCTTCCTTGCTGTTGCTTGGCTGGTACTGTTCACGTGACTATTCACGCCTCTTCTGATGATGTGCTGATTTGGCGACTTGGCTGGTGACTTGGTCAAATCATCTGGGCAAATCACTTATTTGGTGCAACTGTCTGGTTGATCTTGTTCCGTTTGAGATGAACCCTGTCGATGTGGCCTGTCGATTTGGGCAAATCACTGCCCCAATCACTTGTTACTATGCTACAGTCAGGTGATCTGCCCAGGTGATTTGGGCAAATCACCACATTTGGGCTGCCTCCCAGTAGCGCCCTGTTTTCTGTCTTGGGCTGGACTATCTGCCTTGATCAGTAGGTTAAGGAAGGGGAATCCAAGGGGATTTCTTCCACAAGATGAACAATAAATCCTTTATAAAATTTCTTCAAACGATGTCCATTAACTTTGAAAACTTTGCTTGTTTGTGGACTCCGTATGTCAACAGCTCCATGTGGATAGACATGCTCAACCAAGAATGGCCCAATCCACCTAGACCGAAGCTTCCCAGGGAATAATTTGAACCTTGAATCAAAAAGTAAGACTTTATCACCAACCTGGAAGTGTTTTCTGGAAATATTTTTGTCATGGAAGGCTTTGGTCTTTGCTTTGTAATCCCATGAAGCTTCATATGCATCACGCCGAATCTCTTCAAGCTCTTGAAGTTGCAATCTTCTGTTGGCTCCAGCTTCTTTTTCATCAAGATTGCAGCTATTCACAGCCCAATAGGCTTTATGTTCAAGTTCCACAGGTAGATGGCAAGCTTTCCCATAAATCAGCCTATATGGAGACATCCCAATTGGAGTTTTATATGCTGTTCTATATGCTCATAAGGCATCATTGAGGCGCACACTCCAGTCCTTGCGATTTGGGCAGACCGTTTTCTCCAAGATGGACTTGATCTCCCTATTTGACACTTCGGCCAGCCCATTTGTTTGAGGATGATAGGTCGTAGAGGTTTTATGGATGACATGGTGCTTCTTGAGGAGAGTTTCTACTACCTTGTTGCAAAAATGGGTGCCTCAGTCACTGATTATGGCCTTGGGCAGACCAAATCTTGAGAAAATGTGGGATTTTACAAAGTCACAAACTGTTTTTGCATCATCAGCCCTTGTTGCCTTGGCCTCAATCCACTTGGATACATAATCCACAGCCAAAAGTATGTAGATGTTGCCAAAGGAAGGTGGGAATGGCCCCATGAAGTCAATGCCCCATATGTCAAAGATTTCACACACCATGATGGGGGCTTGGGGCATTTCACTTCGTTTGCCAAGGTTTCCCGTTTGTTGGCATCTTGCACATGACCTACAAAATAAATAAGCATCTCTAAATAAGTTAGGCCAAAATAACCCACTTTCAAGAATTTTCAAGGCTGTCTTACGTGGCCCAAAGTGTCCTCCACAGCTGTAAGAGTGGCAGAAAGTTAGGACAGAAGAAATCTCATGGTTAGGGATGCATCTTCGGATCACTTGGTCTGCACAATGCTTCCATAGGTAAGACTCATCCCACACATAATACCTTGCCTCTTTCTTGATCTTGTCTCTCATGTGTTTGGGCAAATCAGTAGGCAAATCCCCTGTGGCGAGGAAATTAACAATATCAGCATACCATGGTTCTTCTTCTTGGACAGCAAAGAGGTGCTCATCAGGGAAGGTCTCATTGATAGGGCATGGCTCCATTTCTGAAAGAATTCTGCTGAGGTGGTCAGCCACGAGGTTCTCCTTTCCCTTCTTGTCGCGGATCTCCAAGTCAAACTCTTGCAACAACAATATCCATCGTACCAGCCGTGGTTTGGACTCCTTTTTCTTGATTAAATACCTCAATGCAGCATGGTCTGAATAAATAATTACCTTTGTCCCAAGTAGATAGGACCGAAATTTCTCCAATGCAAACACTATGGCCAATAACTCTTTTTCTGTTGTGGAATAATTGCATTGTGCTGCATCTAAAGTGCGTGAGACATAGTGAATGACATGAGGAGAGTTACCTACACGCTGTCCCAACACTGCACCTATAGCAAAGTTGCTGGCGTCGCACATGATTTCAAATGGAAGGGTCCAGTCAGGAGGCTGGATGATTGGGGCAGAAATCAGCAATGATTTGACCAAATCAAAAGCTATTTTGCAGCTGTCATCAAAGTCGAATGGCACATCCTGCTGTAACAACCTGCACAAAGGCTGAGTTATTTTGGAAAAATCCTTGATGAACCTCCTGTAAAAACCAGCATGTCCAAGGAATGATCGAATCTCCCTAATGCTGGTTGGGTAGGGCAGATTTTTGATGGTGTCAATTTTAGCTTTGTCTACCTCAATCCCTTTTGCTGAAACAATATGGCCCAAGATTAAGCCATGGCTGACCATGAAGTGGCACTTCTCGTAGTTGAGAACCAAATTTGTCTCCAAGCACCTTTGAAGTATCTTTTCTAAGTTGGCAAGGCATTCATTGAAAGAGTTGCCATGCACCGTAAAGTCATCCATGAAGACTTCAATAATTTTCTCCACATAATCAGAAAAAATACTCATCATGCACCTTTGGAAAGTGGCTGGTGCATTGCAAAGACCGAAGGGCATCCTCCTAAATGCGAAGGTGCCAAATGGGCATGTGAAAGTGGTCTTCTCTTGGTCTTCAGGTGCAACGGGAATTTGGTAGAATCCCGAATATCCATCTAGGAGGCAGTAATGGCTCTTTCCAGCAAGTCTCTCAAGCATCTGGTCCATGAAGGGCAAGGGAAAGTGGTCCTTTCTTGTGGCTGTGTTGAGTTTCCTATAATCCATGCAAACTCTCCACCCATTTTGCACACGAGTGGGTACTAGCTCTCCTTCAGAATTAGGGACAATGGTAATTCCAGTCTTCTTTGGTACCACATGGATGGGACTCACCCACTTACTGTCAGAAATGGGGTAGATTACTCCAATATCTAAGAGTTTCACTATCTCCTTCTTCACAACGTCCATCATTGGTGGATTCAACCTTCTTTGTGCCTCCCGGATAGGTTTGCACTCATCCTCCATAAGTATCCGATGCATGCATGTTGAGGGTGATATGCCTTTGATGTCCTCCAAGGTCCACCCAATTGCCTTCTTGTATTTCCTCAACACTTCTAGGAGTTTTTCTTCTTCCTGTGGACTGAGCTGGTTAGAAATAATAACTGGAAGTGTATTTCTAGCCCCCAAGTAGGCATATTTGAGGTGCCTTGGCAAGGGTTTCAGATTTGGTGTATCTGCTGTCTGATCTAATTTCTGCTGTTTGCTGTCTGATTTGGGCAAATTATCTGGTGATCTGGACAGATCACTCTCTGTCAAGTCTATCTGCTCCAGTGATTTGGACAGATTATTTGGTGATTTGGGCAGATCATCCGCCACCAGCAATGTACAACAGTCTTCTGTCTTCACTTCTTCTGTCTTGGTACAGCTGCTGTCCACTTCTTCTCTCCTGCAAAGACTATCATAAAGTAAGTTTCTTGATCAAAATCAAAAATTTCTTGACTTAAATCATCAATAACATCAAGGCCATAAACAGGAGAAACATCATTGGGGAATTTCATAGCATCATAGACATTAAACTTGATAACTTTCCCTTCAAACTCCATGGTTAATGTGCCATCATGCACATCAATTTTGATTCTTGTTGTGCTCAAGAATGGCCTTCCAAGTAGGATATCAGAGGTTGTGTTGCTCTTATCCTCCTCCATGTCAATTACATAAAAATCCGCTGGGAAGACTAGTTGGTCAACTTGCACCAACACATCTTCTAACACTCCCTTGGGGTAGACAACAGATCGGTCAGCCAATTGGATTATAATGCTGGTGCCCTTGAGTGTACCTGCATTCAACAAGTTAAAAATGGAAAGGGGCATGACATTGATTGAAGCTCCAAGGTCACACATGGCCTTCTTTATTCCCACATTGCCTATTTTGCATGAAACCGCGAACATTCCTCTATCCTTGCATTTGGTTGGAAGTTTCCTTTGGATTACAGCTGAAACACACTCCCCCACACTTATCTTTTCACGTTCAGCAAGTTTCCTTCGGTTGGTGCATAGCTCTTTGAGAAACTTGGCATACCTTGGAATTTGCTTTACAGCATCAAGTAGGGGAATGTTGATTTCTACCTTGCGGAGTGTCTCAAGTATCTCTTTTTCCTCTTTTTCTTTCTGAGACCTTGCAAATCTTTTGGGAAAGGGAGGAGGTACCTTGAATTTTTCTACTGGTCGTTGATTCTGCCTTTGACTTGACTCTGCTTGATCTGTTGATTTGGGCAGATCGACCTCTGCCTTCTCTGGTGCTTTGGGCAGATCATTGCTGGGCAGCTCAGTCTGCCTAATGATTGGGTCAGTGATTTTGGCAGATCGACTGCCCTGATCACTTTCTGGCAGATTTTCTTCCATGGCCTGTTTTTGCAATTTTTCAGCCCTATTGTCTTGCAACTCCTTTCCACTCCTCAATGTGATGGCACTAGCATTTTGCCTTGGATTTATCTCAGTTTGAGAGGGTACCTTCCCTTGAGACTCAAATTTGCTTATTGAAGTGGCCATTTGGCTCACTTGTTTCTCTAGATTTTGCACAGTATTTGCTAAAGTCTTTACAATCTCTTCAAGAGGTGCATTGGAGTTCTGAGGTGCAGTTTGAGCTTGATTCCTTTGCTGGTAGCTTGGATATTGATTTCCCCTTGCATAACTGAAATTTGGATGGTCCCTCCAACCTGGATTATAAGTATTTGCATAGGGATCATACCTTCTTTGCCCATTAAAGCCTCCAACAGCATTGACTTGCTGGTCCTCCTCTTGAAGGGAAGGACATAGATCAGTTGGGTGGTTGTTGGCACATATTCCACATGGCTTGGGCTGCTGAATCTGCTGGACTTGTTGGGTTTGACCCACAACAAGGCTACGGACAGCATTGGTGAGATCAGAAATTTGGGATGCTAAAATAGATGTACTCACCTCATTTACACTCCTTGGTGGTTGCTCTTGGTCTCCAAATTGCTGAGAAGCTGCAGCCATGGTGGAAATTAAATCCCTCATCTCTCGAGGTGATTTTCTTTCAATTGATCCTTCACAGGCTGCATCAATAAATTTTCTTTCTGAGGGTAGCAGACCTCCATAGAAATACTCAATGAGAGATTGGTAAGAAATATCATGCTGGGGGCAGCTTGTGCACAACCTTTTGAATCTTTCCCAGTACTCATACAAGCCTTCAGAGTGCTTTTGCCTTATGCCACTTATTTCTCGACGAATACCTATGGCTTTTGAGGTAGGAAAGAATTTTCTCAAGAATGCTCTCACCATACCAGCCCATGATGTGATGGATCCGGGTGGTAAGTAGAATAGCCATTCTTTGGCATAGTCATCAAGGGAAAAAGGGAAGGCTCTAAGCTTGATATGTTCTTCAGTAATACCTTGAGGTCTCATGGTGGAGCACACAATGTGGAATTCCTTCAAGTGCTTGTGAGGATCTTCATTTTCTAGGCCTCTAAATTTGGGAAGGAGATGAATCAGGCCTGTCTTTAACTCAAAAGGTGCTGTCAATGGGGGGTATGCAATGCATAAGGGTGGTTGGTCTCCTGCTGGTTCAGCTAGCTCTCCGAGAGTTCTCTCCCGTGGCTGTGGTGCTTGGATAAGCAAGTTTCCAGCTTGATTTTCAGCTTCTTCACGTGCAGTAGGTGGTTCTGCCATTGCTGGATTTTCTACCATAATCAGAAATTCAGTTTCTGGTGTAAATACAGCAGTAGTAGGTGCGGTGATGGAGACTTCTGCTGGTGCAGAAATTTCTGCAGCAGGGGCAGTAGCTGGTCTATAAGATGGAGTTGTTGATGAAGATGGTTTTGAGGCTTGGTTCCTCAAGTTTGCTTGCTTCCTTAAGCTCTTGGCAATTTTCTCAATCTCCAGATCGTAAAGAAGAGTGTCTTTACGGCCAGACCTGGTCATAAAGGGAAAATACGTTAGTTTAAATCAATTCTCCGGCAGCGGCGCCAATTTTTGATAGCGGTTGTCGAAGCCGTCAAAAATAAACCTATTAAACAATCAACAATTAACTTGCAGAAAGTGGCAATAGGGTCGAACCACAGGGAATTGACACCAAAGATTTTTCTAATAATGACTAGGCAAATAAATGACAAATAAATAAAAGAGGGGGGTTTTGTTTTGATGAATTAATTCTAGAAAGCAAGAGTAAGCAAGAATTTAAGTAAACGAGAATTTCAATGGGAAAGAGATTCTAGTTGAAATATGAGTTTAATTCAGCTTGTTCAGAATTGATCATTGACTATTTAAGACTCGTATTTTATTTCAATAAATTAGTTTTGGTTGTGGAAGACGTTTCTCACAACCAAATTCCTCCTTAATTCTAGTTTAATTAGGAAACGTTCGCCAATCAAACACTAATCAACAAGTTGCCAAGGAACGTCCTTGGGGTATTTAGCATCGAGCAACTGTTGACTGCATTAAGACTTAGAGAAACCCAATTCTATCCTTGCCAACCGCATGGTCAAGAGATTATGCAACTGATTATATTTGAGTTCAAACAATATAAGCAATTACGGACTTAGATCATTCAAACAATTTATTACTCAAGCAATTTAAAAGCAATGGGCCCTTATTGATTCTAAAAGCAAAGTAACAATTATAGAAAAGATCAAGTTGCATAAATATTGAAAGCAAATAAGAGTTTAACAATAGAGTTTTAAATCTCCCAATTCATCACAAATCTAAATTTCCTCAATTTCAACTAGAAAAGGAAGTGTTTAGCCACTCATGGTGGACAAAAATACACAAAAGAAAAAAGGAAGGGAATCTGCTGTGTTGCTGGAGAATTTCCGAAGCTGAGAGGGGATGCTGAGATGATGTGGGCTGCCTCCTTTTATAGGTGAGGAATCCCAATCCAATTAGGTTTTGGAATCCTAAATTGGATTGGTCTTTGTCTTTGATCTCTTCTTTAATTGTGAATAAATCTTCTTCTTGAGGAGGTCTATCTTGAGAGTGACTCTTTGAGATGCTCTAGGACTGATCTTGAAGTGTTTGAGAGGGGTTAGGACTTCTTTATTTTAAATCTTGAATTTCTGCACTTTCCCGCTTCTGCTGTATTTTCTGCTGTCAATGTGATTGGGGCGGTGATTTGGGCAGATCACTGCCCCAATCGCTTTCTGTGAGTCAGTCCAGTTTTTAGCTTTCTGTCTCTGTTTCCTCCACTTGATTTGGGCAGTGATTTGGCCAAGTTATTGACCCAATCACTTTTCTGTCATTTTCTACACTTTTTCTCCAGTTTTCCAATTTATTCCTTTTTCTACAAAAACATAACAAAAACATAAATTAAACTAGAAAAATGTGTAATTAAACAGTAATAAATATACTAAAAATGTGGCTAAATTATGCTTGATCAGAGACACTTTGAGCAATACCAAATCCCCCTCCTGAAACTCTACTTGCCTTCTGCGAAAATCTGCATAACTCTTTTGCCTACTCACAGCAGTCTTGATCCTTTCATAGTTGGCCACCAATAAACCCTTTTCAGATCCTGATACATCTTGGTGGCTCCAGGGTGAACACTGTATCTGGCATTATGAGCTTTCCACATAATGTCTCCCTTCAGACCCACATCATCTGGTACACACAATCTATTCCCATAGCGGAGGACCCCCTTGCTGTCGAATTTGAACTCTTCGTTCTTGCCTGATTGAACAGTCCTGGCAATCTTCACTAACTCTGGGTCCTCGTGCTGTCTCTGAGCCACCTGCTCTAGAAACACAGGTGTTACTCTCATTTGGGCTATCAAAGCACCTGTACCAGACAACTCTAACTGTAGACCTTCATCAATGAGCTTATAAAACTCCCTCACCACCGGTCTCCTCTCTGCTAAAATATGAGATAGACTGCCAAGTGATTTCCGACTTAAGGCGTCTGCCACAACATTCGCCTTACCCGGATGGTACTGAATTTTGCAATCATAGTCACTAAGCAGTTCTACCCATCTACTCTGCCTCAGGTTCAACTCTCTCTGACTCAAGATGTACGCCTTACCCGGATGGTACTGAATTTTGCAATCATAGTCACTAAGCAGTTCTACCCATCTACTCTGCCTCAGGTTCAACTCTCTCTGACTCAAGATGTACTGCAAGCTTTTATGATCTGTGAAGATCTCACATTTAACCCCATAAAGGTAATGCCTCCACATCTTGAGTGCAAAGATTACTGCTGCCATCTCTAGGTCATGTGTAGGGTAATTCAACTCGTGCTTCTTCAACTGCCTAGAAGCATAAGCAATCACCCTTTCATTCTACATCAGCACACAACCCAGTCCCACACGGGACGCATCACAATATACAGTGAAGTCTTCATTACTGGTAGGCAGAGCTAACACCGGTGCTGAAGTCAACCTCTTCTTT
Source organism: Manihot esculenta (assembly GCF_001659605.2). Classification (NCBI taxonomy): domain Eukaryota; kingdom Viridiplantae; phylum Streptophyta; class Magnoliopsida; order Malpighiales; family Euphorbiaceae; genus Manihot; species Manihot esculenta. Next base: position 9,220,070 of record NC_035166.2, read on the forward strand.
ATCTCCTCAAAGCTCTCTTCACACTGGTCAGTCCACACAAACCTCTGGTTCTTCTTAGTCAATCTGGTCATAGGAGCTGCAATCTTAGAGAAGTCCTGAACGAACCTCCTGTAGTAACCTGCCAAACCCAAGAAGCTCTTGATCTCTGTCACTGTAGTGGGTCTAGGCCAGTTAGCTACAGCTTCTACCTTCTTGGGGTCTACTTCGATTCCATTTTCTCACACAACATGCCCAAAGAATGAAATGCTCCTCAGCCAGAACTCACACTTGGAGAACTTGGCATACAAGCCATGTTCCCTCAAGGTCTGCAGAACTATCCTCAGATGATGGGCATGCTCCTCCGCATTTCTGGAATACACTAAGATATCATCTATGAAGACAATAACAAAGTGATCCACATACTGACTGAAAACTCTGTTCATGAGATCCATGAATGCTGCAGGGGCATTGGTTAACCCGAACGGCATCACAAGGAACTCATAGTGCCCATATCTGGTTCTGAACGCCATCTTCGGCACATCCTCTTCTCTTATTCTCAGCTGATGGTACCCGGATCTCAGATCTATCTTGGAGAAACAACCTGCTCCTGCTAGCTGGTCAAATAGATCGTCGATCCTCGGCAACGGGTACTTATTCTTGGTAGTGACTTTGTTCAACTGCCGGTAGTCGATACAAATTCTAAGGGATCCATCCTTCTTTCTCACAGACAATACTGGAGCACCCCAAGGCGAGGTACTCAGTCGGATGAAGCCCTTGTCTACCAGCTCTTGCAACTGCTCCTTAAGCTCCTTCAACTACAACTCTGTAGGTGCCATCCTGTAGAGAAGAATAGAGATGAACCTGATGCTTGGCATCACTTCTATTGCCAAACCCTATCTCTCTAGCAGGTGGTAAACCTGACAGCTTGTCTGGGAAGACATCTAAAAACCCTCTCTAACAACTGACACTGAGGCTGGTTCCCCGACCTGACTGCTAAACTCTCAACAAGAGCTCGAACCCTCCGATACCCCTCCTACGTGCCCTACGAGCCTGACAGGCTGACATCAAACCTCTAGGCATCCTTACCCTGTCCCCTCTGCAGATTATCTCTGACCCATCCTGTCCTCTGAACCTAACTACCTTGTCTCTACAGCCCAAGGTAGCACCACGAGTAGAAAACCAATCCATCCTTAGAATGACGTCCAGACAGTCAAGTCTAGGACCTCAAGGTCGGGTGGAAGACATCTACTCTCAACTGACACTGAACTGGACCGGCAGACTGACTCTGCCACAGGTGGGTCACACTGACCCACAGAGGACACTCTAGCCCAGAAGCTATCAACCCAATCCCTCTATGGCTCACGGAGCAATAAAGGAAAGAGAAACACCATGGTTCACAAAAGCATACACATCAGAACATTCAAAAGTGAGCGTACCTGGCACCACTGTGTTCGATGTGTGTGCCTCTTGCTGAGCTTGGGTGAAGATCCGAGCTGGAGCTAACGGACCTTCTCCACGGAAACCTACTGAAGAAGAGGCTGACCCTCTCCCTCTGATCTTAGAACACTTGGTGTAAAAACCCAAGAAATTGTATGATCTAGCAACATCTCATGCGTTTGAGTAGCTAGGGTTTGGATCTTTCTTGTTCTTCATGCAATTGGCAATTGTTTTGATGCCTTTGGCCCAAGGACGTTCCTTGGCAATTTGTTGATTAGTAATTGGTTAGAGGACGTTCCCTAATCAGTTTGTTCATAAGGAAAGACATGGTGGTGAGAAGCGTCTTCCAACCTCATAACCAACCTATTGAATCAATCAAGATAACCATGTTTCAATGATCAACCAAAACAACCAAAGTGGATCCATATCTTCAACTAGACTTTTCTCATATTGATTTCCTCTTTTATTTTAATTACTTGCTGTTTTAATTGCTTTCAATAGTTGTTAGTCAAAACAATCTCAAAACCCCCCTTTTTACTTTTATTGCACTTTACTTTCATTCAGCTTTCAATTACTTGCTTTCAATTGTGTTTTCAATTAGTTCTCTTGGTCTTGATTGAGAAAAATAAATAGGTAATCAATTCTCTGTGGATTCGATCCTTCACCACTATCTACAGTTGTAAATTGTTGATAACCAAGAAGGTTATTTTTGACCGGCTTCGACAACCGCACTGTCAAAAATTGGCGCCGTTGCTGGGGAATTGATTTTACTTGTTTGTTTAATTTTCTTTCATGACCAGGTCTGAGCATAGGGACACTCTGCCCTTTGATCTAGAAATTGAACGCACTCTCAGAAGACTAGGAAAGCAAGCCATAGAGCATTCTGCCCAACCTTCGACCGCCGAACCTCATCAACTTTCGGCCGCCGAAAGTCCTTCACTCCAGCAACCGAATTTTGTACCAATGGCAGAACCTCAAGCACCAGCTGCTGCCCATGATGAACATGCTGTCCAGGGCCAAATAGTCCAAGAAAATCCAGCAAATAGGCCACAAGCACAAAGAGAAAGAACCATGAGGGAGTTAGCCACTCCTATAGGTGATTATGCTCCACTTTGCATCACCTATCCACCTCTTACAGTTCCCTTTGAACTCAAGACAGGTTTGATTCATATTCTTCCTAAGTTTAGAGGTAGAGAGAATGAAAATCCACATAAGCACTTAAAAGAATTTAATATTATTTGTTCATCCATGAGACCTCAAGGGATCTCTGAAGATCATGTTAAATTGAGAACTTTTTCCTTTTCATTAGATGACCATGCTAAGGATTGGTTATTTTATTTGCCACCTAGATCTATAACTTCTTGGGATGATATGGTCCAAACCTTTTTGGACAAATACTTCCCACCATCTAAATCAATTGGCATAATAAGAGAAATCACTAACATAAGGCAAAAACAAACTGAGGACTTATATGATTATGGGGAAAGGTTTTAAAGACTTTGCACAGGCTGTGCACAACATGATATGTCAGACAAGGCCCTCATACAGTTCTTCTATGGAGGATTGATTCTCTTAGAAAGGAAACTCATAAATGTAGCTTGTGGAGGATCCATCCTAGACAAGTCACCAAGGGAGATGAAAGAGTTAATATCTACCCTTGCAGCCTCATCTGTATGGAGAAGAGAAGCAACTACAAAGAGCCAATGAGGTAAGTTTTCCCACCATTTCTGAGCTAACATCTGTTATAAAAAATGTTGTCGTTGATGTGGTATAACAGATTCAAGCACCCCAGCCACCTAGGCCATGTGGGATCTGCTCATATGTAGGACATCCAACTGATCAGTGTCCTACACTCCAAGAAGACCATCATCAAGCAAATGCCATTGGAGGATACAACAACCAGCCAAGACATGATCCATATTCCAACACATACAATCCAAGCTGGAGAGACCACTCCAATTTCAGCTATGAGAGAGCTAACAACCATCAGAACTACCAAAGAAGCCAAGCTCAACCAGCACCTCCCACTGACAATAACACTCTTAATGAGGTAGTAAAGACCTTGCAAATGATGCAACAACAGATGGGACAAATGGCCACCTCCATAAACAGATTGGAAGCTCAAGGAAAGTTGCCATCCCAAACTGAGGCAAATCCCAAACAAAATGTAAGTACCATTACTTTGAGAAGTGGGAAAGAGCTTCAAGATGCTTGTTATGAGCAAGAGAAGCAAGTTGCGCAAAGATTAATCGATCCAGAAGCCACCCCGACGCATTCTGAAGAACCATCTGTGCAAAGGCAAGCCTCTGCAACACCTCCAGCGCAATCTGACACCACTCCTGCACACAAGACTGATCCCAAGGTAAGTTTTCACATCCCACCTCCTTTTCCAAAAAGATTTGAAAGAACACAAAAAGAAAAGGAAGAAAAGGAGATCCTTGAGACTTTCAGAAAGGTGGAAATCAACATACCACTACTAGATGCTATCAAGCAAATTCCTAGGTATGCAAAATTTCTGAAGGAGCTTTGCACCAATAGAAGAAAGCTTGCTAAAAGAGAAAAAGTAAGTGTAGGTGAGGTAGTTACTGCTGTTATTAAAAGAGAACTCCCTACCAAATGCAAGGACAAAGGTATGTTTGCTATCTTTTGCAAAATTGGGAATGTTGGTATCAAGAAAGCCATGTGTGATTTAAGTGCATCAATCAATGTCATGCCTCTCTCCATCTATAAATCTCTCAATGCATGTGCACTTAAAGAAACAAGAGTTATGATACAGCTAGCTGATAGATCTGTGGTATATCCCATAGGTGTTTTAGAAGATGTGTTAGTCCAAGTAGATGAACTTGTCTTTCCTACTGATTTTTATGTGATTGATACCAAGGAAGATAGTTGCAATACTAGTTCTGACATTCTTCTTGGACGTCCTTTCTTAAGCACTACTAGAACTAAAATTGATGTGCATGATGGTACTCTTACCATGGAATTTGAAGGGGAAGTCATTAAGTACAATGTATATGATGCCATGAAATATCCACATGATATGTCCCCAGTTTATGGTCTTGATATTATTGATTGTTTAAGCCAAGATGTGTTTAATGAGAATCAAGATTGTATTTTAGATGATGATCTTTACAGGACTGAAAACTTAAAACTGAAAGAAACCATTTGCAGCATTCAGCAGATAGAGGTTGCGCAGACAGAAGACATTCGGCCGCCGAACATAGCCCACCTTCGGCTGCCGAACCCTACTGCCCCTCAGAAACCCGATTCTGCTGCGCCACTTTTGCAACACATTGCGCAGAAGGAAGACGTCCTTCGGCCGCCGAACATCTTTCGGCCGCCGAACCCAAGCGACTTTCAGAAGCCGAATCCATCGCCACAGTACACTCCGCAAACTGAAGATCTTCGGCCGCCGAACTCAGACACTTTTTGGCCGCCGAACCTCTCACAGCAGTCTCCATCACAAGCAAACTCCTCAAATCCATCTTTACAACAACCTTCTGATCTGAAACCTCTCCCAGATCACCTGAAATACATGTACTTGGGAGCTAACAAGACACTACCAGTAATAGTGTCCAATGAATTGAGCCAACAAGAAGAAGCAAGCCTCTTGAAGGTACTACAGAGACATAAAGGAGCCATAGGATGGACCATTGATGACATCAAAGGTATTTCTCCTTCCACCTGCATGCATAGAATTCACATGGAGGATGAATGCAAGCCAGTCAGAGATGCTCAAAGAAGACTGAATCCCCCTATGATGGAGGTAGTGAAAAAAGAGATAGTCAAACTTCTTGATGCAGGCATCATATACCCAATCTCTGATAGTAATTGGGTGAGCCCTGTACATGTAGTTCCAAAGAAAACTGGAATTACCATTGTTCCGAATGCTGAAGGAGAACTTGTTCCCACAAGAGTTCAGAATGGATGGAGAGTATGCATGGACTATAGAAAACTCAACGCTGCAACAAGGAAGGACCACTTCCCACTCCCCTTCATTGATCAGATGCTGGAAAGGCTTGCAGGTAAATCTCACTATTGTTGTCTTGATGGCTATTCAGGTTTCTACCAGATTCCAGTTGCTCCAGAAGATCAAGAGAAGACTACCTTCACTTGTCCTTTTGGCACTTTCGCCTTTAGGAGAATGCCATTTGGACTATGCAATGCACCTGCCACCTTTCAGCGATGCATGATGAGCATATTTTCTGACCATGTGGGTAAGACAATTGAGGTATTTATGGATGACTTTACAGTTCATGGCAACTCTTTTGATGAATGCCTTACCAATTTAGAAAAGATCTTGCAAAGATGCATTGAGACTAACCTTGTACTTAATTACGAAAAATATCATTTTATGGTTAATCAAGGTATGGTCTTAGGTCATGTGGTTTCAGCCAAAGGCATTGAAGTGGACAAAGCCAAAGTAGACACCATAAAAAATCTGCCTTACCCATCCAATGTTAAAGACATCCGTTCTTTCCTTGGACATGCAGGATTCTATAGAAGATTCATCAAAGATTTCTCAAAAATTACTTTGCCATTATGCAGATTACTCCAACAAAATGTAACATTTGATTTTGATGCAGATTGCAAAAAGGCATTTGATTTGATTAAAGAATTACTTGTGATTGCCCCAATTATTCAAGGGCCTGATTGGAACCTGCCTTTTGAAATCATGTGTGATGCAAGCAATTATACAGTAGGAGCAGTATTGGGGCAACATGTGGGAAACTCACCCCATGTCATTCATTATGCCTCTCGCATACTAGATGCTACACAAAGCAACTACACAACAACTGAAAAAGAACTCTTGGCAGTTGTATTCGCTTTGGAGAAGTTCAGACCATATCTATTGGGAACCAAAGTCATTGTCTATTCAGACCATGCAGCCTTGCGATATTTGATCAAGAAAAAAGAAGCAAAACCAAGGCTCATTAGGTGGATCCTACTTCTACAAGAATTTGATTTAGAGATAAGAGACAAGAAAGGAAAAGAAAACCTTGTAGCTGACCACCTCAGCCGACTTCCATCTATGTAATACCCGGCTAGATTCCGGCATCGGAATCCCTACTTTCCGGCGGGATCTCCGTTGGAATCGGAAATTCTGAAGATGCCAGAGTCTTCTAAAGGGGTAAAATGTGTTTCTAAAATGTTTTTACTGATTTCATGATTTTAAATGGAAAAAGAATTGAGTTTTGAAAAGAAAAGGCCAAGGAGGCATTTGCCAGGTTCGGCCGCCAAAAGTGAAGTTCGGCCGCCGAACATGGAAAGGTTTTGGGAGCGCTTTTGGCCTCCGAAAGCTTTATTGGAACGAGCCAAGGTTCGGCCGCCGAACATTCATGAGTTTAGGGGGCACGTTAGGCTGCCAAAGGTCTTTGACCAGGCCACCTATAACGAGCCCTCAGATCGGAAATGGGCAAGTTTTCTCCCCATTCTCGATCTCAGGTGATTTTATGCCTTCCTTTGGTCGTTTTTGTGCTTTCTCTACCCATTCCTCAAGTTTTCATGAGTTCTACCCTTGTGTTTCAAGATTTGAAGCTTAAGTAGGAGTTTTGGGAGCTTGGAGATTGTTGGAGCTTGGATCCTCCACACCTCCGAGTTAGGGATCGCACCACCCCTCGATCTTCAAGAGGTAAGTGTAGATCCTTGCTTTCCTAGTATTTTAATGAAGTTTTAAGTAAGTTTAATGGAGTTTTAATGGTTGAGTATGGGTAGATATGCATGTTTAGGTTTTTGTGGGTTTTATGCCCAATTTATGCTTATGCCTGTTTATGTATGTTTATGTGATGTTATGTTGAAGGTTTAAGCTAGTTTGTGCATGTGGGAGAGTGTATGCATGATTGGGAAAGAGCAAGTGAGATTTTGAGTAGTTTGACGGTTTTGGCTTATGTGGGTCATAAGCTATTTATGTATGCTTTATGATGTTTTTTGTTGGAGTTTAAGCTTGTTTAAGCTCCTTTGTGCATGGTTAAGGGTTATGCATGTTTTTAGGAGGTTGGGTGCTTCTTTGGGGTGTTTGGAAGGTTTGGGAGGCTTGAATGCATAAGAGGCTGAGTTCTGGACGAACTCAGGTTCGGCCGCCGAAGGTGGTTTCGGCCGCCGAACCTGCCTGTGGATGCATGGATTGGCCACCTAACCTTGCCCCTGAAAGTTGAGTTTTGGCTTGAAAGCAGACTTTCGGCCGCCGAAGGAAGGTTCGGCCGCCGAAAGTGCCTGACTTTCGTCTCTGGAGAGGGACTTTCGGCCGCCGAAGGTGCCGCCGAAAGAGCCCGAGTTTCGTCTCTGGAGAGAGGGTTCGGCCGCCGAAGGTGCCGCCGAAAGTGCCCTGTCCAGCCTTTTCATGGTTGTTTCCTATGCATGTTTAAGTGATGTTTGAGGGGGGTTTTAGGTAGTTGTTTTTGAGTTGTTTAGAGTGTGTTTGGCACCTCATTCGAGTCCACCTGTGTAGGATCGGACCCGAGGGACCGAGGAGGCCAGCAGTGTTAGCTGTTGCAGAGTCGGTCCAGCGTCTGCCAGAGGTGAGTAGAACTAAACTTAATCTTTTATTTTACAAAATTCAAATGCCTAAAGCATGTTCATGCATCATGTTTATATGTAATAGGTTGATTACATTAGTTATACGAATATGACGCATTGCATTATTTACTGTTGATGTGGATGGACCAAGGCGACCCCAATAGCCCTAGCTATGTTATGTTAATGAAGTCCTGAGGAGCCCGAAGGGCCGGGCATAATGAAGTCCTGAGGAGCCCGAAGGGCCGGGCACCATGTTATGTTACAGATAGAGGGAGTTTTGGTGGTCATGTCCAATCCGTGATGTGAATTGTCTGTGCTGTGGCGCATTTCATGAAACATGTAATTAATGAACTGTTTTCTTTGTTCTACTCACTGGGCTTTTTAGCTCACCCCTCTCCCCTAACCCTAGTGTTGCAGGTTTGAGGAAGATTGGGAAGTCTCAAGAGTAAAGGTTTTGCTTATGTAATAGGTTAGCATCTTTAGTGTGGACATGTATTGTAAATTGAGATAATGAATCGTAAGAGAATGTAATGTAAAGTAAAGTAGAGTTATGTTTATGGATTAGAACTGTGCTTGGCCCTAAGACTTGGTTAGTCCCTGTTTAATACATGATGTATGCAATGTTTTAAATGTTGAGTTGAGTTTGAACCAACTGGTGGCATGTATTATTTACCATGCTAGAGTATTTGTTTGAGGACCCTAGTGGAGGTCTTATGTTTGTGGTTTGATGCATGCACAGGTTAGGTTCTAGTTCTTTGGATGTAATCCCAGCTTGACGTATGTTATGTTGACCCAGCTAGAGTTGTTTTGAGGGCTCTAGTAGGGGATTCTTTATGTTTCCAGTTATGTCGCATACAGGTCAAGCTCGGTATGTACATCAGATGTTACAGTTTTTATGTTAAAGTTTTGATCATGTATGGGATTTGACCAGGTGATAGGAGGTATGTTTGGCTTGCTACGGTCCCGGCGGCCTTAAGCCGATCTGGATCCTAGCGCCGGTAGCGATTCGGGCCGTTACAGAGGGATATCAGTTTTTGGGTCGTTACAATCTAGCTCTACACCTTGTCCAATTAAAGAAGAGTTCCCAAACGAACATCTGTTCGTCACTCATTCCGCCTAAGTGATCATGCCATGCACACCACACCCCAGGGGAGTATTCAAGTTCCTTTGTTCTCTTTTTCTCTCTTCTTTTACATTGAGGACAATGCATGATTTAAGTGTGGGGGTGCATACTTCTTCTTCCTTCTTCCTCTTTTCTTCCCCTTCTTCCTTTATCTTCTGCGATTTTACATGCTTTTAGATTGCAATTTTTTTTCTTGCATTACTTTCAGTTAATTAGCCACAGTTGAATTTTAATTTGTTTATGCTTTCAGTAAAACACACAACCACAACATTCTTCTTCTTTTGTTTTGCTCTACTCAAACTGATGAACTATGTTGGATGAGTTTTTCTTTTCATGACCCCATTGATGTGATAACTCTTTAAACTTATGTTGAATCAATTACAGTGGGTTGTATTCATGTTTGAGAATTGCCTTTTGAATTGAATCTTTGAGTTTGCCAATGGTGAAAAATATATTGATGACCCTCAATTGATGAGAATAAATTGAAGTTGTATGAATGAACTTAATATGACTTGATTTAGCAATTGGTGTTGATTTTTCCAAATCATTGAGAGAAAGAAAATTTAGCAAAGGCAAAGACCTCAAAAGCACAAATTCAAGAACTGTTCCAATGGTCAAAAGACTATGAACAAGGCTAGTAGCCACTTGGATAGGTGACCAACTGAAAAATATAAACCATGACATCAAAAATAGGTTGGTGACCTTCCCAAGCAAGATCTAAAGTGCAAAAGCCTGAATAGAGTACTTCAAGGTAAGGGCAAGTCAATCCAAAAGCTAGAAAAAGTCTTAACTAATTAATGTGCATGTATGGTCTCTCTTGAGGAAAACAAATCCTAGCCATGGTAAGCAAAGAGAAAAAAGGAAAGAAGGTAAGTAATCTTCATGCATATATTCTTCACTGCAATGATTCAAAATAGGGGTTTAGAGTAAGAGCTTAAGTGGTAATAAGGATCTAGGGCAAAGAGAACTTATTTGACTATGTTTGTTTGCTTGAGGACAAGCAAAAGCTTAAGTATGGGGGTATTTGATAGAGCATATTTTAGTCCATATTTTCATGATCTTATTGATGTTTATTTGCACCTATTCTACCTAATTTTGTGGTTTTAATCATGTTTTGCTAATATTAGGTGTGAAGAAACAAATTGGAGAAAATGCTCTTAAAAATGCCAAAGGAAGCCAAAATTCAGCAACCTTCGGAAGCACTTTCGGAAGCCAAAAACCAGTCACCTTCGGCGGCACTTTCGGCGGCCGAAAGAGGACTCCAGAGATGAAACTCTACCACCTTCGGCGGCACCTTCGGCCGCCGAACCTTGCGTCTAGAGCCAAAAGTCCAGCCTCCGAAACTCATTTTAGGCAGCCGAAAATCCCTCTCAACACTCTCTTTCCTCATTCAAGAAGCCATATCTCAAGTTGCCATATTTGAGGAGCCAAACAAGGGAAGTATTTTGAGATCCAAATCTTCAAAATTCTCATTCAAACATTGGATTGTAAGATCAAGCTATTTAAGGAAGCCAAATCCAAAGATCACATGTTTCCCACTTAGTATCATGCACATTCAAAATTCAAAAGGAGGCTCCACCTTCCTTATTAGTGCATGAGCAGCCTCTTAACTCTTAAGGCAACATCTTGAAGACCTTGGGCAGCAATTAAAAAGACCAAAGAGCCCCCACTTGACCCCCATCACATGCATCTCGTTTTTGCCTTCACCCATGCACAAAGAAGGCACATATGGGACCAAGGGCACTTTGGACAGCTTCTAAAAAACTCATGGACTGCCACCAAACCCTAAGGAGCCTCTCAAGATCTATTTAAAGGCTTCAAGAAGACAAGAAAGGCAGATTTTTATCTACACCTCTCTTCCAAGAATCGGCAAGGCCTCTCTAAGGCTCTCCACCACTTAGTTCTTCATCTTCTTTCTTCTTTACTTCTATTTTTCTGTTTTGGTTCAGCCATGAGTGGCTGAAACCCTTATTCTAGTTGAAGTTTGGTTGAAACTAAGGTTGTTTAAAAGGTTGTGAGATCTGAACATAAAGTATTGTTTTTGGTTTATTCAATATTCATGCAATTGTGCTTAATTCTAAAGATTGCTTTGTTGTTTTGATCAAATTGGCCACTTGATTCTTGATCGCAAAGTTAATTAATTGTTGATTAGGATATTTGTTAGTCCGTAATTGCTGGAAATATTCTGATCTTAGAACATTTGGTGTAAAAACCCAAGAAATTGTATGATCTAGCAACATCTCATGCGTTTGAGTATCTAGGGTTTGGATCTTTCTTGTTCTTCATGCAATTGGCAATTGTTTTGATGTCTTTGGCCCAAGGACGTTCCTTGGTAATTTATTGATTAGTAATTGGTTAGAGGTCGTTCCCTAATCAGTTTGTTCACAAGGAAAGACATGGTGGTGAGAAGCGTCTTTCACCCCCATAACCAACATATTGAATCAATCAAGATAACCATGTTTCAATGATCAACCAAAACAACCAAAGTGGATCCATATCTTCAACTAGACTTTTCTCATATTGATTTCCTCTTTTATTTTAATTACTTGCTGTTTTAATTGCTTTCAATAGTTGTTAGTCAAAACAATCTCAAAACCCCCCTTTTTACTTTTATTGCACTTTACTTTCATTCAGCTTTCAATTACTTACTTTCAATTGTGTTTTCAATTAGTTCTCTTGGTCTTGATTGAGAAAAATAAATAGGTAATCAATTCTCTGTGGATTCGATCCTTCACCACTATCTACAGTTGTAAATTGTTGATAACCAAGAAGGTTATTTTTGACCGGCTTCGACAACTGCACTGTCAAGAGCCGAAAGTCCACTTTCGGGGGCAGGGTTCGGCAGCCAAAAGTTTACCTCCACAGGTAGGTTCAGCGGCCGAAAGTCCCTTCGGCTGCCGAACCTGAGTTCTTCCAAAGTGGCAGAACTCAACCATCCTATGCACATTTGCCTCCCAAACCTTTCAACTCAAATCCAACACTTCCAAAACATGCATACACACATACATAAGCTTATAAGGGTCTCAAACTAACCTAAACCCCAACACAAACATCACATAAACATACATTGGGCATAAAACCCACATAAACCCTAACCTGCATATCTACCCATACTCAAGCATTAAAACTTCCTTAAACTTACTTAAAACTTTATTAAACATAAAGGAAAGTAAGGATCTACACTTACCTCTTGAAGATCGAGGGTTGGTGCGATCCCTAACTTGGAGATGGGAGAAATCTAGCTCCTTGGGTCTCCAAGCTCCAAAACTTGATCTTAAGCTCAAAACTCTTCAAAACAAGGATAAAGCTCATGAAAACTTGAAGGACTTGAGGAAAAAGCATAAAAACGACCAAATGAGGACATGAACTCACCTTAGCTCGAGAATGGGGAGAAAACTCGCCCATTTTCGATCTGAGGGTCTTTTTATAGGTGGCCGGTCACCCACTGTAATACCCAGCTAGACTCCGGTATCGGAATTCCTACCGTCCGGTGGAAATTCGGGTGTCGGAGACCTCTAGAAGGGTAGAACCATGTTTTTATAAAATGTTTTAATGTGTTTTATGTTTTAAGCATGAAAGAAAATGAGTTTTTAAATGAAAACAACCTTGGAGGAAAACTCAGGTTCGGCCGCCGAAACTCAAAGTTCGGCCGCCAAACATGCATGCTTTTCGGGTGAGCCTTAGGCCCCCGAAGGCATAAGTGAGGGAAGCCCAGGTTTGGCCTCCGAACCTCAAGTTCGGCAGCCGAACATGGCATGCATGCTGAGGCACGTTCGGCCCCCGAACGTGGCCTGGCCAGCCACTATAAAAGGGTCCCTTAGCCGAAAACGGGCGAGCTTTTCTCCCCGTTGTCGGCCAAGGTGAGCTCTCCGCCATCCCTCACCGATCTTGAGTCTTTTCCTTCAAATATTTCACGATTTTCATTAGTTTCCATCTTGTTTTAAAGATTTTCAAGTTTTGAGCAAGTTTTGGAGCTTGGAGGTTCAAGAACCCAATCTCTCCCACCTCCGAGTTTTAGGTCGTCTCTCTCTCTCGATCTTCAAGAGGTAAGAGCCGATCTTGAGCTCATTGCATGTTTTAAGTAAGTTTTAAGTAGATCTATGGGGGTAGAATGCATGTTTAGGCTATGGTTATGTTTATGGGTTTAATGTGTGTTCTTGAACAATGTGGATGCTGATGTGTTGTAGATGGGGTTTATGTTGTTTTGAGGCCCCTAGGAACATGTATGCTTGTGTTTGTGTGTTGTAGAATAGGTTTGATGCATGTTTGGAAGGTTTGGAGGCGAAATGTGCAAAAGGAGCCAAGTTTCTGCCCTTTGGCAGAAACCAGGTTCGGCAGCCGAAGGACTTTCGGCCGCCGAACATGGCTGGGGAGGCAAGCCTTTCGGCTGCCGAAGCCTGCCCCCGAAAGGAGACTTTCGTCTCTGTCTGGGAGTTTCGGCCGCCGAAAGTGCCGCCGAACATGCATGAGTTTCGTCTCTGTCTGGGAGTTTCGGCCGCCGAAGGTGCCGCCGAACCTGCCTGACTTTCGGCTCTGGAGGGACTTTCGGCCGCCGAACCTGCCGCCGAAAGTGCCCTGTCCAGGCCTCCTTTGCATGTTTTTCTATGGTTGTTTCATGATGTTTTAGGGAGTTTTTGGGGAGTAGTTTAGAGATATGTTCTAGTTTGTTTGGTCCCTCATTTGAGTCCACCTGTGTAGGTTCGGACCCGAGGAACCGAGGACCCCAACAGTGAGTTCAGCTGCTTCGGTGTTGTCAGAGTCAGCCAGAGGTGAGTGGAACTAAACTTAATCTTTTAAATTGAGAAATTAAATGTTTTTATCATGTTTCATGCATCATGATATGCAATAGGATGATTGCATTAGTTTTCACGAATATGTCGCACTGCATCATTTGTTGTTGATGTGGGTGAATATTGGATGACCCAATTAGTCCATGACAGGAAGACCAGGACCCTATTCTACGGCCTGGCACAGAGTAAGGAAAGACCAGGACCCCATTCTATGGCCTGGCACGGTTATGGGACTCGAAGACCAGGAGCCCAGAGGAGGCCCTGGGACAATGGTAAGTAATGTATGTTATGACAGGAAGACCAGGACCCCATGTTACGACCTGGCACAGAGTTAGCTTGGACTAATTGGTGACAAGTTCACCCAACCCTTATGTGAATTGTCTGTGTTATGATGCATTTCATGGAGCATAGTGTTAATATGTTTTATAGTTCTACTCACTGGGCTTTTAGCTCACCCCTCTCCCTTTACCCCCAGGCTTGCAGGTACAGGATAGAAGAGGAGGTCGGATAGAGTAAAGCTTGTTTATGTAATAGATAGAATGTGGACATGACAAATCGTAGAATGATGTAACGTAAAAGTACAGTATAGTTATGTAAGGATGTTTATGGATATTAGAGGTGTGCTTGACCATAGAATGTTGTTATCCCTTTTAATACATGATCTTGGATATTTTATGTTGTTTATGCAAACCAACTCAACACAGGTTATGTCACCCATTTGGGGGCACTGATGAGATCCCACAGAGGGATCAATGTTTATGATTTATGTTATGTACAGTGCATGCACAGGTTGAGTTTGGTGTATGAATGGAAAGAAAAGTTTTAATTTTTACGTATTTTGTTGATCATGTATGGGATTTGTAATACCCGGCTCGAGTCCGGCATCGGCATTCCTGTCGTCCGGTGGAATCTCGGGTGTCGGAACCCTCAAAAAGGGTAATGCATATGTTTTTCAAGGTATTTTCACTGGTTTTCATGTTTTGAAGGGTTAAAAGACTTGAGTTTTGAAAGAAAGGCAACAAGGGAGAAATGCAAAGGTTCGGCCGCCGAAGGTCACTTTCGGCCGCCGAACATTGCATGGTTGCGGCTTCACGTTCGGCTGCCGAAGGTGGTCTGGCCAGCCACCTATAAAAGGGCCAAGGGTCGGTGGAAGGAGGTTATTTCTCCTCCACTTGCAGCCAAAGGTGAGTTTCAGCCTCTCCCACGTTGACTTTCATGTTTTCCATGATTTTCATCAAATCTTTCAAGAGTTTTAAGAGTTTTGGTGACTTATGTAGGTTTTGAGCAAAAGAACCAAGTTTTGAAGTTTGGAGCTTTGGAAGAGCTTTTCTTCATATCCCCACGTTAGGATCCTTCAGCCTCACGTTGTGTAAGAGGTAAGTGAAGATCCTGAGCTTCTTTGATGATTTTGAAAGGTTTTATGAAGTTTGTATGGGTAGTATGCATGTTTAGGTTTAGGTAAGGTTTTTGGTGATTTGTGGTGTTCCAGCATGTTTAAGTGTTATGTGCTATGTTTGGTTGGGGTTTTAGGATAGTTTTAGACCCCTTTGTGCATATATATGTGTATATGCTAGTTGGGAGTAGTTGATATGCATGTTTGTAGGTTTTTGGGCAAAGTTTGCATGAAACAGAGCAGGGTTCTGTCCTTCGGGCAAAACCAGGTTCGGCCGCCGAAGGAAGGTTCGGCCGCCGAACCCCTTGTGGAGGCAGTTCGGCTGCCAAAGGTTGCCCCCGAAAGCTAAGCTTTCGGT
Source organism: Manihot esculenta (assembly GCF_001659605.2). Taxonomy (NCBI): domain Eukaryota; kingdom Viridiplantae; phylum Streptophyta; class Magnoliopsida; order Malpighiales; family Euphorbiaceae; genus Manihot; species Manihot esculenta. Next base: position 9,235,666 of record NC_035166.2, read on the forward strand.
TTAGACAGAGCCTTTCGGCCGCCGAAAGAGGGAGTTCGGCCGCCGAAAGTGTGTGAGTTTCGTCTCTGGACGAGACCTTCGGCCGCCGATGGTGCTGCCGAACATGCATGAGTTTCGTCTCTGGAGTGGGGTTTCGGCCGCCGAACCTGCCGCCGAAAGTGCCCTGTCCAGCTTTCTTTTGCATGTTTTATGTGATGGTTTGAGGATTGTTTCGAGGGGTTTTGGGGAGTGTCGTAGAGATGTTCTTGAGTGCGTTTAGTCCCTCATTTGAGTCCACCTGTGTAGGTACGGACCAGAGGAATCAGGGAGGTCAGCAGTGAGTCCAGTGTCAGAACCTGCAGAGTCAGTTCAGAGATAACCAGGTGAGTGGAACTTAACTTAATGTTTTAATCTGACAACTGAATATTTTATCATGCTTCATGCATCATGAATATGCTCTAGGGTGAGTGCATTAGTGTACACAAAGATGATGCATTGCATTTATCCTTGTACTTGGCACTGCTCCTTGTACATTGCTTATGTGAGACGGCACGGACTTCGTGAGGATTCATTAGCCCTCAGAGGAAAGACCTGGAACAGCCCTACGGGGACCAGGCACATATACAAAGACCTGGAACAGCCCTACGGGGACCAGGCACATGGTACTGAGGTACCCCAGATGAGATAGAGGGAGTTTTGATCCGTCCGGCCGAGGTTATGTGATTATGTGTTGCATTCCATGAGAGCATGTTTTATCACCTGTATTTGCCTATTCTACTCACTGGGCTATCGTAGCTCATCCCTCTCCCCTAACTGCAGTTGTGCAGGTTCAGAGATCAGAGAGAACTCAGCAGGGTACAGGAAGAGTACAGAGTGGTGTAATAGCTAGTGTGGACATGTAAATGGAAAGAGATAAGGTTTATGTATAGTGTATAGCTTGGTGCTTGATTATAAGAAGTGTAATCCCTTTGTGGAGTCACATGATCAGTTTATGTATGTTTCTTTATTGTGATATGTTTATGAGCAAAACCAGGCTTAACATTATGAGTTTGATCCGCCTAGAGCCATGAGGAGCTCTAGTAGGGATTCATAGAGCACAGAGAGAGTGCATGCACAGGTTAAGCCTTGGAATAAAGAAAAGTTTTATGTTTTTACAGAAAATGTATGATCATGTATGGGATTTCACAGGTATACAGACAGGATAGCAGGCTTACTACGGGTCCCGGCGACCTTAAGTCGATCTGGATCCTAGTGCCGGTGGCAGTTCGGTTTCCGGGCTGTTACAGGATTATACAAGTTTACAGGTTATATGTCAGGCTTGCTACGGGTCCCGACGGCCTTAAGTCGATCTGGATCCTAGCGCCGGTAGCGGTCCGATTTTCGGGTCGTTACATAGTGGTATCAGAGCCCTAGGTTCATATGGTCGGACCTAGAGTGTCGGGCTCATATAGGTTATAGTAGGTCAAGCACAATAGGAAATATCATGTCCACTAGGATAGGATGTGGAGTCCTGTCTTGTATGATGATATGAAATGCCATGATAATATGCATGTGCATTACTGATATGCTATGATATGTGATGTATGTGATGAGGGTTGATGTGTGCCCACATGAACCATATTATGCTAATGTTTGTTTGTTATGTGCTGTTTTTTTTTTCAGAAAACAGGATGAGAGGAACTCGTCGATCTGCACGATTGACTGGAGTACCACCTGAGGATGAGGGCATGAGCGCCCGTCCTCCTACATTGCCTAGGGCAATGTCTAGTAGGTCTAACAGAGAAAGAGCAGTAAGAGACCCTAGAAGGTCTCTGGATCTGGGTAGAAGCAGATCAGTGAGGGGAACAGTTCAGGGAGGAATGTCAGAGGACATGGGGGATGATATGGATGTAGAGCAGAGGAGGGATGGCAGTCTGGGAGTTAGCATGTCAGAAGAGGGAATGGGAGAGTCCCAAGGAGGCACTCAGGCCTCGGGATTTGTTCAGCCACCCCACTACCCACACTTCTCACAAAATCTCGGGTATTCGATGGGAGGTACATCGGATTACCCTAGCTTCACCCCTTATCCCACACAGATGCCATACCCACCCTACTACCCACCATACTCACAGTACCCGATGTATCCACCCCCACCCTACTATCCAAATCCAGCAAACCCTACCACAGAAAATGTTACACCACCTCCACCACCTACAGAACCAGCAGCCCCAGTTACTCAACCTTCTAGACCTAGCTCAGCCAGTGGGAGCAAGGTCAAGATGACCGATTACATGAAACTGGGTGCTCCTCAGTATGAAAAAGGGGATGACCCATTTGTGTATCTTGAAAGGGTTAAGGTGATCACAGATGAGATTGGGGCTGATGACAGTAGAGCCATACAGATGGCTGGGTTCACGCTTAAGTGCAAGAAGGCACGAGAGTGGTTCAAGAATTATGTGAACCAGAGAGTGGACAGCATGTCTTGGGAGGAGTTTGCAAACGAGTTTGCAGGATGGGCTTTTCCCGATAGTTAAAGGGAGCTGAAGATGATAGAGTTTGAACAGTTGAGGCAGACGGATGAAATGAGTGTAGAGGAGTACACCGACAGATTCTTGGAGCTGTTGCCTTTTGCTGGGCAGAGTCTGGATACAGATTCGAAGAGGTCAAGGAGGTATGTCATGAAACTTCATTCCAGGTATTCCTCCTTGATTCAGTCAGTGGACAGGGAGAGCTTCCATGCCATAGTAGATATGGCCAGGAAAATGGAGGCCAGTGCCATCGTTCAGGAGACAGTTAAGCAGACAGTGGCACAGTCTTCTGGTCCTAAAACTCCGGGTGGGGGAAGGTTAGATCCCTCTACCCTGAGTGCAGCAGCTTCAGGCAGTAAGAGATGGGGTAAGCCCAAGGGTAAGAAGAATAAGTTCTGGAGCAAAGTTAAGTCCAGTCTGGGATTTGGGAGTGGCTCAAGCTCTGGTGCAGATAATGCAGTTTGTGCGAGGTGTGGTAGGCCACACAAGGGAGTATGTCGGTTTGGGACGAATGCCTGCTTCAGATGTGGTCAGGAGGGGCACATGGCTCGAGAATGTCCAAGAGCAGTCCCGATGGCTCAGTCCCAGCAGACAGCTTCAGGCAGTGTAGCGCAGCTAGCAGCTCCAGCCACGACTCAGGCCAGTGGCAGAGGCAGAGGGAGAGGGGCAGCCTCTTCTTCAGCGGGTTTCAGAGGTGAAGGTCCATCAGCTCCCGCACGGATCTTCACAATGACACAGCAGGAGGCAGATGCATCTAACACCGTGGTGGCAGGTAACTTAATCATTGGTTGTTCAGATGTGTATGCCTTGATGGACCCTGGTGCATCTCATTCTTTCATTGCTCCGAGAGCTGTGGGGAGGTTGGGTCTGATGACTTCTGGGTTAGAGTGTCCTCTCTGGGTCAGTGGACCCAAGTGTGATCCATCAGTGGCAGAGTCAGTCTGCCAGTGTAGTCCTGTGTTTGTTGAGGGAAGATGCTTGTCCGCCGACCTGGTGGTTCTAGATTTGACAGATTTTGACGTCATTCTAGGGATGGACTGGTTATCTACCCATGGTGCTACCTTGGACTGCAGGGACAAGGTAGTTAGGTTCAGAGGTCAGGATGGGTCTGAGGTCGTATTCAGAGGAGACAGGAGGGGTACACCTAGAGGTCTGATATCAGCTCTTCAGGCTCGTAGGTTGCTCAGGAGGGGATGTCAGGGGTATTTGGCTCATGTGAGAGAGCTTAGCAGTCAGGTTAGAGAGCCCGCCTCGGTGCCAGTGGTTAGAGAGTTCTTAGATGTGTTCTCAGACGAGCTGCCAGGTTTACCACCTGCTAGGGAGATAGAGTTCGAGATAGAACTGATGCCTGGAACCCGACCGATCTCTATCCCTCCTTACAGGATGGCACCAGCAGAATTGAAAGAGTTGAAGGAGCAGTTACAGGAACTGGTAGACAAGGGCTTCATCCGACCGAGTACCTCTCCCTGGGGTGCTCCAGTTTTGTTTGTGAGAAAGAAGGATGGATCCCTTAGACTTTGTATCGACTACAGGCAGTTGAACAAAGTCACTACCAAGAATAGGTACCCATTGCCAAGGATCGACGATCTATTCGACCAGCTAGCAGGAGCGGGTTGTTTCTCCAAAATAGATATGAGATCTGGGTATCATCAGCTGAGGATCAGAGAAGAAGATGTGCCAAAGACAGCTTTCAGGACCAGATATGGGCATTTTGAGTTCCTTGTGATGCCGTTCGGGTTAACCAACGCCCCTGCAGCATTCATGGATCTCATGAACAGAGTGTTTAGCCAGTACCTGGATCACTTCGTTATTGTCTTCATAGATGATATCTTGGTGTATTCCAGGAATGCAGAGGAGCATGCCCATCATCTGAGGTTGGTTCTGCGGACCTTGAGGGAACATGGCTTGTATGCCAAGTTCTCCAAGTGTGAGTTCTGGCTGAGGAGCATTTCATTCTTGGGGCATGTGGTGTCAAAAAATGGAATAGAGGTAGACCCCAATAAGGTAGAAGCTGTGGCTAACTGGCCTAGACCCACTTCAGTGACAGAAATTAGAAGTTTCTTGGGTTTGGCAGGTTACTACAGGAGGTTCGTTCAGGACTTCTCGAAAATTGCAGCTCCTCTGACCAGGTTAACCAGGAAGAATCAGAAGTTTGTGTGGACCGACCAGTGCGAAGAGAGTTTTGAAGAGCTTAAGAAGAGGTTGACTTCAGCACCAGTGCTTGCTCTGCCAGCTAGTGATGAAGACTTCACAGTCTTTTGTGATGCGTCCCGTGTGGGACTGGGTTGTGTACTAATGCAGAATGAAAGGGTGATTGCTTATGCTTCTAGGCAGCTGAAGAAGCATGAGTTGAATTACCCCACACATGACCTAGAGATGGCAACAGTAATCTTTGCACTCAATATGTGGAGGCACTACCTTTATGGGGTTAAATGTGAGATCTTCACAGACCATAAAAGCCTACAGTACATCCTGAGTCAAAGAGATTTGAACTTGAGATAGAGAAGATGGGTAGAGCTGCTGAGTGACTATGATTGCAAAATTCAGTACCATCCGGGTAAGGCGAATGTTGTGGCAGACGCCCTAAGCCGGAAGACACTAGGCAGTCTATCCCACGTCACGGCAGAGAGGAGACCAGTGGTGAAGGAGTTTTACAAGCTCATTGATGAAGGTCTACAGTTGGAGTTGTCTGGTACAGATGCTTTGGTTGCTCAGATGAAAGTGACGCCCGTGTTTCTAGAGCAGGTGGCCCAGAAACAACATGAGGACCCAGAGTTAGTGAAGATTGCCAGGACTGTTCAGTCAGGCAAGGACAGTGAGTTCCGATTTGACAACAAGGGGATCCTCCGCTATGGGAGTCGACTGTGTGTACCAGATGATATAGGGCTAAAAGGAGACATTATGAGAGAGGCTCATAATGCGAGATACAGCGTTCACCCCGGAGCCACCAAGATGTATCAAGATCTGAAGAAAGTTTATTGGTGGCCAGCTATGAAGAGAGAAGTGGCACAGTTTGTGTCAGCCTGCGAAGTATGTCAGAGGGTGAAGCTGGAACATCAGAAGCCGGCTGGAATGCTTAACCCGCTACCTATTCCAGAGTGGAAATGGGAGAATATAGCTATGGACTTCGTAGTGGGGTTACCGGCGACGTCCAACAGATTGGACTCCATATGGGTGATTGTGGACAGACTCACCAAATCTGCTCACTTCATCCCTGTCAGGAGTGGCTATTCTGTGGACAAGTTGGCGCAGGTGTACGTTGATGAGATAGTCAGACTGCATGGGGTTCCTGTTTCTATAGTGTCAGATAGAGGGCCCCAGTTCACCTCCAGGTTTTGGCAGAGTCTGCAGGATGCCATGGGTACCAGGTTGGATTTCAGCACTGCTTTCCATCCTCAGACAGACGGAAAATCAGAGAGGACCATCCAGACCATAGAAGATATGCTAAGAATGTGTGTGCTGGACTTTGGCGGTTCTTGGAGGCAGCATCTACCTTTGGTGGAGTTTGCCTACAATAACAGCCATCATGCTAGCATCGGGATGGCTCCATATGAAGCTTTATATGGAAGGAAGTGCAGATCACCTATTTGCTGGGAGGAAGTTGGAGAGAAGGCCTTGGTAGGGCCTGAATTAGTAGAGATTACCAGCAGGGTGGTACCCATAATCAGAGAGAGGATCAAGACTGCTGCAAGCAGACAGAAGAGTTATGCAGACATCCGCAGAAGACTAGTAGAGTTTCAGGAGGGGGATCTGGTATTGCTCAAGGTGTCTCCTATGAAAGGAGTGGTTCGCTTTAGAAAGAAAGGTAAGCTGGCTCCACGGTACATCGGACCCTTTGAAGTCTTGCAAAAGATTGGGAATGTATAGTACAAGCTGGATTTACCTGCTTCAATGGGAAGAATCCATCCGGTTTTCCATGTTTCTATGTTGAGAAAGTTCGTGTCAGATCCGGGCAAGGTTCTTAGTGAGCCTGATGTGGAGATCCAAGAAGATCTCACCTATGTGGAACAGCCAGTACGGATCCTAGACACCCAGATCAGAAAGCTAAGGAATAAGAAAATCCCAATGGTGAAAGTCCTTTGGAACTACCACAATATGGAAGAGTGCACTTGGGAGACACGGGAGTCTATGCTCCGGCAATATCCTCATCTCATTTAAGGTTGGTCTCTATGTGTTTTATATGTATGTTATATGTGTGCCATGCTATGTGCTAGTTGAGGAACATTCGGGGACGAATGTTCTTAAGGGGGGGAGAATGTAATACCCGGCTAGACTCCGGTATCGGAATTTCTACCGTCCGGTGGAAATTCGGGTGTCGGAGACCTCTAGAAGGGTAGAACCATGTTTTTATAAAATGTTTTAATATGTTTTATGTTTTAAGCATGAAAGAAAATGAGTTTTTGAATGAAAACAACCTTGGAGGAAAACTCAGGTTCGGCCGCCGAAACTCAAAGTTCAGCCGCCGAACATGCATGCTTTTCGGGTGAGCCTTAGGCCCCCGAAGGCATAAGTGAGGGAAGCCCAGGTTCGGCCGCCGAACCTCAAGTTCGGCCACCGAACATGGCATGCATGCGGAGGCACGTTCGGCCCCCGAACGTGGCCTGGCCAGCCACTATAAAAGGGTCCCTTAGCCGAAAACGGGCGAGCTTTTCTCCCCGTTGTCGGCCAAGGTGAGCTCTCCGCCATCCCTCACCGATCTTGAGTCTTTTCCTTCAAATCTTTCACGATTTTCATTAGTTTCCATCTTGTTTTGAAGATTTTCAAGTTTTGAGCAAGTTTTGGAGCTTGGAGGTTCAAGAACCCAATCTCTCCCACCTCCGAGTTTTAGGTCGTCTCTCTCTCTCGATCTTCAAGAGGTAAGAGCCGATCTTGAGCTCATTGCATGTTTTAAGTAAGTTTTAAGTAGATCTATGGGGGTAGAATGCATGTTTAGGCTATGGTTATGTTTATGGGTTTAATGTGTGTTCTTGAACAATGTGGATGCTGATGTGTTGTAGATGGGGTTTATGTTGTTTTGAGGCCCCTAGGAACATGTATGCTTGTGTTTGTGTGTTGTAGAATAGGTTTGATGCATGTTTGGAAGGTTTGGAGGCGAAATGTGCAAAAGGAGCCAAGTTTCTGCCCTTTGGCAGAAACCAGGTTCGGCAGCCGAAGGACTTTCGGCTCCGAACATGGCTGGGGAGGCAAGCCTTTCGGCTGCCGAAGCCTGCCCCCGAAAGGAGACTTTCGTCTCTGTCTGGGAGTTTCGGCCGCCGAAAGTGCCGCCGAACATGCATGAGTTTCGTCTCTGTCTGGGAGTTTCGGCCGCCGAACCTGCCTGACTTTCGGCTCTGGAGGGACTTTCGGCTGCCGAACCTGCGGCCGAAAGTGCCCTGTCTAGGCCTCCTTTGCATGTTTTTCTATTTTTGTTTCATGATGTTTTAGGGGATTTTTGGGGAGTAGTTTAGAGGTATGTTCTAGTTTGTTTGGTCCCTCATTTGAGTCCACCTGTGTAGGTTCGGACCCAAGGAACCGAGGACCCCAGCAGTGAGTTCAGCTGCTTCGGTGTTGTCAGAGTCAGTCAGAGGTGAGTGGAACTAAACTTAATCTTTTAAATTGAGAAATTAAATGTTTTTATCATGTTTCATGCATCATGATATGCAATAGGATGATTGCATTAGTTTTCACGAATATGCCGCATTGCATCATTTGTTGTTGATGTGGGTGAATATTGGATGACCCAATTAGTCCATGACAGGAAGACCAGGACCCCATTCTACGGCCTGGCACAGAGTAAGGAAAGACCAGGACCCCATTCTACGGCCTGGCACGGTTATGGGACTCGAAGACCAGGAGCCTAGAGGAGGCCCTAGGACAATGGTAAGTAATGTATGTTATGACAGGAAGACCAGGACCCCATGCTACGGCCTGGCACAGAGTTAGCTTGGACTAATTGGTGACAAGTTCACCCAACCCTTATGTGAATTGTCTGTGTTATGATGCATTTCATGGAGCATAGTGTTAATATGTTTTATAGTTCTACTCACTGGGCTTTTAGCTCACCCCTCTCCCTTTACCCCCAGGCTTGCAGGTACAGGATAGAAGAGGAGGTCGGATAGAGTAAAGCTTGTTTATGTAATAGATAGCATATGGACATGACAAATCGTAGAATGATGTAACGAAAAAGTACAGTATAGTTATGTAAGGATATTTATGGATATTAGAGGTGTGCTTGACCATAGAATGTTGTTATCCCTTTTAATACATGATCTTGGATATTTTATGTTGTTTATGCAAACCAACTCAACACAGGTTATGTCACCCATTTGGGGGCACTGATGAGATCCCACAGAGGGATCAATGTTTATGATTTATGTTATGTACAGTGCATGCACAGGTTGAGTTTGGTGTATGAATGGAAAGAAAAGTTTTAATTTTTACGTATTTTGTTGATCATGTATGGGATTATACAGGTTTACAGGTTATATGTCAGGCTTGCTACGGGTCCCGGCGGCCTTAAGCCGATCTGGATCCTAGCGCCGGTAGCAGTCCGATTTTCAGGTCGTTACACCCACCTTCGGCGGCCTAAGTTGCTTCCACAACTTCACCACCTTCGGCAGCCTAACGTGCCCCCTAAATTATCCCATGTTCGGCGGCCGAACCTGGTTTCTTCCCTCAAAGCCTTCGGAGGCCTAAAGTACTCCCGAAACAGCCCTGTTTTCGGTGGCCGAACTTGAGGTTCGGCGGCCGAACCTGGTTTCTTCCTCCTTGGCCTATTCTTTTCAAAACTCATTTCTTTTCCATTTAAAAACCATAAAATCATGTGAAAATATTTTAGAAACACATTTTACCCTTCTAGAAGACTCTGGCATCTTCAGAATTCCAGATTCCAATAGAGATTCTGCCGGAAGGAAGGTAGGGATTCCAATGCCGGAATCTAGCCGGGTATTACACTTTTAATATTTTATCTACAACCAATTTCATATATAAATATTAAAAAAATTTTGACAGAATTTTACCTATATATAACAATTCTAAAATTTTAAACAAATAAATCAATCTCACAATTTGCATAAAACAAAACTTTAAACCAATCGTTATTGTACAATCTAATTATATAATTTTTATTATCGTTTAATTCAAGTATATATATTTAATTTATTAATTTTAAGTGCAATTGGTCAAGTAAAAATCAGAATTTTGCTTGTATGTTGAACAATTTTAAAATTTCAAGTAAATAAATCAATTTCATAATCTCTACAAAATAAAACTTCGAAGCACTCATTATTGTACAATCCAATTATATATTTCTCATTATCATATTATTTAATTCTAAAGTATACATATTTGATTTATTAATTTTAAGTGCAACCATTCAACAAACAAAACGGTAGAGTTTCATCTATGTATTGAATATTTCTAATATTTCAAATAAAGATTAGAATCTTACGGTCTACATAAAATATAACTCTCTTCGTCTTTAGTCTTAAAATGGATTCTTGTAATAAATATAAAGAAAGAGTGATATGCTAAATAACAATTTATTAATTTAAAAGTTTTTTTTTTTTTTGAATCAAATTAATTTAAAAGTTAAAATTCACATTTATTTACTTGCAATGAATGAATGCCAACACAATTATTAAAACCAATGGTCGACAACAGCTAGATAAAAAAACTCTGCTCAATAACCAAAACAATTGAGGAACTTCAATTATACGTAGCAATGGGTTGCGACAGCAATTGGAATTAGAACTCTAATGTGTATGCAAAACACAACCGTAACAATTAATTGGAAGAGATCTCTTATCAAAATGCAAAATACGATAGCAAGTGGAAGACAATAATGGAAAATAACAATCCTAGCAGGAAATTGATTAAATTAAATCAAGCGAAGCAATGAACAATAGTTAGTACACAACCCTTTTATGATCAAAATAATAAAATTTAAGAAATACTCATTGTTGTGATTCCTTTCTTTTTATTAAAATTTTACTAATCTAGTTGATTCAGGACCAAAAACTTGTTCGATGATAATATTTCATGTGCTTTCTTTCGACACGAGCACTATTAATTACAATTGCTATTAGGGAAATTTTCAATTTAATTCAGTTTAATTTATAAAGCTTGGATTCAAAATATGTTGAAATCATTCATAGGGAAATCTCTCTTACTATGCTTAAGAGATGCATAAGCATTAACCGAACAGAAAGAAGTACACCTCTCAACATCTCTTCAAAGCAGCAAAGAATTCGTACTCCGCTTGGGGAATACAAATCTTAATGGGAAAATGTCTCTTGTGTAGCCAATAATGTATCTATGTTCAACTTAAAAGAAATTTAAGAAAAATCAAAGAGTTTTATCTTAGTGATTAAACTTGTCTGAAAAATGTGAATTTAAATCTCAATCATGCACCACAGCAGTAGCCTGGTGTGGTGCTGGGTTGCATTTTGCACCACAGCTGATGCATTGCATTTTGCACCACAGCAAGCTGTTGGGTGCAATATGCACCACAGCATCTTGCACCACAACAGCAGCTGTGGTGGCTTCCACCATAGCAGGCTACTGCGTTGCATTTTGCACCACAACAGCTTGCAACAATCATGCACCACAGCATCTGTGGTGCAGATTAGACCTTTAAGATTTTCTTAAATATAATTTTTTTTTAAAATAATAAAATAATAATCTATTTTAATTTTTTATTTGTTTTTTAAAAATATAAAAATATTTTATTTTTAATTTATAGATTTTTATTTTTTTTTAAAAATAAATCATGAATTATAGTTATACATAAATAAATTGAACAAAATGAATCATGACAAAGTGAGGGCTGAGTGATGTTAACATGACAAATGAGTTGTTGGTGTCCACCATGACACTGCCATTTCAGTCATTTTCTATCTTTATTTTTTTGATTTTTTCATCTAAATAGAAATAGTTGAAAGCTTATATATTGAATAAAAAAATTCAGGCCTTTGAATTAAAAAAAAAAAAAAAAACCTCTTGCTTTTGATTGAGGAAAAGATATGTTTGGTAATCCATGTACTTTAATGTAATCAATCATGTAATGAACTATATAATATAGGGAGATTTATAATTTAATCCCTAGATATTATCATTATTAACAAGTCAGATCCTGTATTTTTAGAAATCTATTAAAACGTTCTTATGTTTTCTTTTTATCAACGAAATAGTCTTTCCGTCTATTTTTACCGTTAAAAATATAGACGGAAAAAAATATAAAGACATTTTAATAGGTTTCTAAAAATACAGGGACTCACTTATTAATAATGACAATACTCAGAGACTAAATTGTAAATTTCTCTATAATATAATATAGTTATGATTATATTATTATGTTTGATTATAAAATAAAATACAAGTAGTATAACATAATATAATATAATAATGGTTCTTTATTATTTAATAAATTTATAGTCACAGTAAATAATTTTTTCGAGTTAATAATAAATTTTTTTATTATTAATCTATAAAAAAATTCGTTATTAAACTATTTATTCCTATGTTATTATGAATTTTGTTGTTAATATAACAGCAATAAATTAATAATTTGTTATTAATTTTGTAATATATTTATAACGAAATTTAATAATATGTTTAAAATTCATTATTAATTTAATAAAAATTTTAAAAAATAAAAAATAAAAAAATTAAATTTGTTATTAAATTTAGTAATAGGTAAAAATTTATTATTGATCTGTTATTAATTTGATAAAAAAATAAAATAAAATAAAATAAAATATATCAATAATACTCCATTACTAAATTTATTATTAATTTTTAAAAATATTAAAATAATTATGTTAAATTATTAATTTTTTCATTATATTTTATATTAAAGGTTAACTTCACTATTTTAAATTTTATTAATTTTATGAGAAAATTGTTATAAAATTAAATGAGAAAAATTTTAAAAATAAAAAATATGAGAGAATGGAAGAAAACGAGACATAAAAGAAAAAGTATGAAAAAAATAGAAGAAAATAATGATAAAAATAAGAGAAAATAAGAAAAAAGGAAAATTAAAGAAAATGAAAAAAAAAATAATTTGAAAAAAATAAAAAAATGAAATAAAAAATAAAAGATAAAAGCAAGAGTAATGAAAGAAAATTAAAGAAAATAAAAAAATAGAGTTAATAATGAAAAAAAATAACATAATAGAAAAATAAAAGAATAAAAAGAGAAAAAGAGAAAGAAAATAAATAAAATAATAAATCAAGAAAATAAATAAAATAATAAATCAGTACAAATTCAGTAAGCTATTCAATCCGTTATTAAATTAAAAAAAATTATGAGTTAATAAAAATAAAAATAGGTACTATTTTATAAATTTTAATAATAAATTTTTTTAATTTATTATTAATTTAAAAATTAATAACAGATTCAATAACAAATTATTTTTATTATTAAATTAGATAAAAAAAACAAGAATTTAAAATAAAATCACGATATTTTTTTCTCCAAAGGATTACGGAATCCATCAATTAAGAAAATACGAAATTTCAAAAAGATAAACAGTCAATTTTTTATCTAAAAAATAATAACATATTAAATCCATAACTAATTTATTCATTTATTATTTAAATAATTTATTTATTTAGTAATTAATTTAACAATAAATTTAATAATGAATTTTAATTTATTATTAATTTAATAATCCATTAATAACTATTTTCAAAATCAATTATTAAATTTAAAATAATTTTATTGAATACAGATTTAATAAAGAATTTATTAATCTATTACTATTCCATTATAAATTTATTATTAATTTATAATAAATTTAAATTTATTATTAATATTTATTATTATTTTAATCGATTATTATTGTAGCGTGATTGTAGTAGCAGTGAAAGTAATAGTGGAAGTGATTGTAGTAAAATCAGAAGATAGAAGTGGTGGCAGTAGTGAAAGTCTTTGAGTGGTAGTGGTAATCTAATAAGGGGCTATGATTACATCCATTATTTTTGTGTATAATGATCATTAATCAGTTTATTAATTTTAAAAAATATATTAAAATATTTTTAAAATTTTAAAAATCTATTAATTTATATTTTCGTTAATTTTATTTATTAAATATTTTATTATTTAATTTAGATAATTTAAAAGACTCATTAATTAATTTTTTAATTTTATAAAAAATTTATTAATTAATGTTTTTGAGTCTAAAATATTTTAAATTTTTTTATAATATTTAATCATTAAAATTAAAAAATAAATTAAATAATATATTTTTAAAATATCAAAAATATTTTAACATATTTTTAAAAAAAATAAAAAAAATCAATTCATGAGTTTTTTTATAATATAAAAACTAAATAATAAATTTTTCTTTTAATATTTTTGCCACTTCTATTCATGTGACTCTACCACCTGTCATCTATCTTTCCCTCTATCCATTTCTCTTTGCTTGCTCCCTTTTGTTCCCTTCTCTATTTTCTTATCCAGCTGATCCACATCATAATGCCCAACCTGTAATATCTATAGCTTAAGCTTTGCCATCGCATTGGACTCGGAAGTGGACTATGCAATTAATTAGTGAAGCAATATTCTTATGAATACTCACCACCTAGATGGTTTCTAGGGAGCAGCAAACAGGAAAAAAGTGAAAAATATTCACAAGAACATCACTTATCAAACTGTTTAACCCACTTTTGGACCCAATGATTGCAGAGCCTAGGTGGTGGGTATCACAAGTTGAGAAATTATAGTGTGGATCAGTTGGATAATTAAGAAAACGAGAAAATGCTAAGAAAAAAAAATTTCGAAAAGGAAAATGATAATAAGAAAGAGAGAAAAAAAAAAAAAAACAACAGAAAGTGAGACTGATCATAGAGATTAGAAAATGTTATACTGTTTAACAAACTTATTTACAAATTAAAAGGAAACATATGCTACTATTTTAGAATTCAAGTAATGGTATTTTAGAGTTGATAGTAAAATTATTATTTTAATACTATTAAGATAATAATTTGATAGTTATTTAAAATTATTATAAAAAAATTTATTTCTTTATCATATATAATAAAATAATTATAACGATTCTCAAATTATTATTATTTATTTATAACCACAATTAAAATATTAGATAATAATTTATAATTGTTTCTTTAGATATATTTTTGTAGTAATATATATTTTAGTATTCAGTCTTTTTTTTATATATATATACCTTTTAGGGTTTAGGGTTTAGTCATACTAAGTATTTGATACATAAAAATTCTACCATGTACCTGGATATACATATTCATCCAATGAAATTATGACATATAATTTAAAATTAAAAGAAATTTTATAAAAAATATAATGCAATCCACGTATTAATATGAAATTCTCAATTTTCATTAATTAAGTGTATAAATTAATTTATAGACTTGAATACATAGTAGAATTTTCCTTGATACATACTGCCAAGTCCATTTGATGATGGAAGTTGGGAATTGGCCATATGCCAACCGGCTGATCACATGTAATAGTTGTTTTACGAGATTTGATTTCTAATATTCATATGTCTTCTTCCTTCTGCTTAAACTAAATATTCCAATCTTTGATTTCATGTGTTGAGATGTTGAAATTACTAACAGGATTGTAACGACCCCAAAATAGACCGTCACCGGCGCTAGGATTCAGGTCGGCTTAAGGCCGCCAGAACCCGTAGCAAGTCTGCTATACCCTCTGTGTACCTGTAAATCTCATACATGATCATAGATTTTCTGTGAAAATAAAAACTCTTTTCTGAATCAAGGCTTAACCTGTGCATGCACTATCTCTGTACTCTGTACCCCTGACTAGAGCTTGCTCTAGATGGGTTCACTCATACCTGGTAAGCCTGGTTTTTCACATACTCAGTAAAACATATACATATATAGATCATGTACATAACAATAGATTTACCATACAACCTACTAAGTCAAGCACATCTGTAACTGAAAACACAACTATTACATCTCTTTAACATTACATGTCCACTCGACACTATTACAAATCTCTTTTCTTTTTCTGCACTTTGCTGAACCTTCCCTGTACACAGTACACTGAACCTGCAAAACTGGGGTTAAGGGAGTGGGATGAGCTCTATAGCCCAGTGAGTAGAACAGTAAAACAATTCATCAACATATGATCTCATGGAATGCGTCATAACACAGACAATTCACATCAAGAGTAAACCTGTCACCACATAGTCCCAGTAACTCTGTGCCAGGGCGTAGAATCGAGCACCTGGTCTTCCTGTCATATATGTATATGTGTATATAACACCACTGTACTTACCATTGCCAGGGCGTAGTCAAAGGCTCCTGGTCTTTACTATATACCTGCCAGGGCGTAGTCAAAGGCTCCTGGTCTTTACTATACCTGCCAGGGCGTAGTCAAAGGCTCCTGGACTTCCTGTCTAAGACTATTGGATCATTCAGCATTTACCCACATCAACAATGTACTATGCAATGCAACATATTCGTGGATACTAATGCAATCAACCTATTGCATAATCATGATGCATGAGATATGCTAAAACATTCCATTGGTCAATTCAAAGAGTTAAGTTTAGTTCCACTCACCTCTGGCTATCTGGACTGACTGACTCTGCAGGCTCTGTAACCTCTGGAGCAGTACTCACTGCTGCTCTCTCTGGTTCCTCTGGTCTGTACCTATACAGATAGACGCACATGAGGGACCAAACTAGCTTATGAACAACTCTATTTAAACTCCCTAAGACTCCCCTTAAACTCACTCTAATATCCATGCAAAGCATGCAAAGGAAAGCTGGACAAAACACTTTCGGCGGCAGGTTCGGCGGCCGAAAGTCCTCTCCAGAGACGAAAATCAAGTACCTTCGGCGGCCGAACTTCCACTTTCGGCAGCCGAACCCTTTCGGGGGCAAGGTTCGGAGGCCAAAAGGCACTCCAGAGACGAAAGTCTCTAACCTTCGGCGGCACCTTCGGCGGCCGAACTTCCCTCCAGAGCCGAAAGTCCAAAAGCTCGGGGGCAAGTTTGGGCAGCCGAAGCCACCTCCGCACACCTCTTCAGGGGTTCGGCGGCCGAATGTACCTTCGGCTGCCGAACCTGAGTTCATCAGCAGGGCAGAAACTTGCCCTGCCTCTCGCCAAAAGCACCAAACTCACTTCATCTCACACACCTCAATCCTTCCACTTGCATACACTCATGTATATGCTCAAAGGGGTCAAAAACTACCTAAAAACCCCAAACACACAACACAAACAACACAGAAACAAGCTCTATGCACAAAATCATCAAAACCTCACAAAGAACCCTAGTCATGCAACTCTCTCCATAAACCCCATAAAACCTTCAGAAAACATAAAAACAAGCTCAGGATCTTCACTTACCTCTTGAAAACAAGTAGATGAAGGATCCTAACGTGGAGTTTTGGAGCAACTTGCCTTCAAACTCTCCAAACTTCAAAACTTTGCGTGTGTAGCTTAAAACCTTCAAATATTCATGAAAACTAATCAAATCTTTGCATGATTTAATGAAAACATGAAGAAAGACTCACAAAGGACAGAGTTTCACCTCAGAAGACAAAAGAAACGGTGTTCTTACCGCTTCAACCGACTAAGGGCCATTTATAGGTGGCTGGCCAGACCACCTTCGGCGGCCACACGTGAAACCGAAAGCCATGCACGTTCGGCGGCCGAACCTGGCTTTTCTGCCTTGGTTCATTTCACTCAAAAACTCATTTCCTTATGCATTAAACGTGATAAACATAGCAAAACATTATAGAAAAACATAAATCTAACCCTTCTAGAGACTTCCGACATCCCAGACGCCACCGGAAAGTAGAATTCCGATGCCGGACTCTAGACGGGTATTACATTCTCCCCCCCTTAAGAACATTTGTCCTCGAATGTCCCGAAAACAAACAAATAACTCACACAGAAAAAGGAGGAAACTAACCTCAAAACAAATATGGATACTGCTGGAGCATAGACTCCCGTGTCTCCCACGTACACTCTTCTAGATTATGGTGGTTCCACAGAACTTTCACCATCGGAATCTCCTTGTTCCTTAGCTGTCTGATCTGCGTGTCCAGAATCCGCACTGGCTGCTCTATATAGGTGAGATCTGTAAGAATCTCCACCTCAGGCTCACTTAGAACCTGATTCGGATCTGACACAAACTGCCGTAGCATAGAAACATGAAATACCGGGTGAATTCTCTCCATAGAAGCAGGTAAATCCAGCTTATACGACACATTCCCGATCCTTTGCAAAATCTCAAAGGGACCAATGTACCGTGGAGCTAATTTACCCTTTTTCCCAAAACGAACCACTCCCTTCATTGGAGACACTTTCAGCAATACCCAATTACCCTCCTGGAACTCTAACTGCTTTCTGCGAACGTCTGCATAACTTTTCTGTCTGCTCTGCGCTGTTCTGATTCTCTCTCTGATCATGGGCACCACTCTACTGGTAATCTCTACTAACTCTGGCCCTGCAAGAGCCTTCTCTCCTATCTCTTCCCAGCAAACAGGGGATCTGCACTTCCTCCCATACAAAGCTTCATACGGAGCCATCCCTATGCTAGCATGATGGCTGTTATTGTAGGCAAACTCCACCAAAGGTAGATGCTGCCTCCAAGAACCGCCAAAGTCTAACACACACAGTCGAAGCATATCCTCTATGGTCTGGATGGTCCTCTCTGACTGTCCATCAGTCTGTGGGTGGAAAGCAGTGCTAAACTCTAATCTCGTGCCCATCGCACTCTGCAGACGTCGCCAAAATCTAGAGGTAAACTGAGGTCCTCTATCTGAGACTATCGACACTGGAACTCCATGTAATCTCACGATCTCATCCAGATAGACCTGTGCCAACTTATCCACAGAATAGGTACTCTGAACTGGAAGAAAATGAGCAGATTTCGTGAGTCTGTCCACAATCACCCATATCGAGTCTATCCTGTTGGACGCTGCTGGTAAACCCACTACAAAATCCATGGCTATGCTCTCCCATTTCCACTCTGGAATCAGCAGTGGGTTAAGCATTCCAGCTGTTTTCTGATGCTCTAGTTTCACCCTCTGGCAAACCTCACAGGCTGTCACAAACTGCGCCACTTCTTTCTTCATGGCTGGCCACCAATAGACCCGTTTCAAATCCTGGTACATCTTGGTGGCTCCTGGGTGAACACTATACCTCGCATTATGCGCTTCCCTCATAATGTCTTCCTTCACACTGCTACTATCTGGTACACAAAGTCGACTCCCATAACGAAGGATCCCTTTGCTGTCAAATCTGAACTCTGCACTGTTGCCTGACTGAACAGTCCTGGCAATTTTCATCAACTTAGGGTCCTCATGCTGTCTCTGAGCGATCTGCTCCAGAAACACAGGTGTCACTCTCATCTGTGCTATCAACGCACCTGTACCAGACAACTCTAGTTGTAATCCCTCTTCTAAGAGCTTGTAAAGCTCCATCACGACTGGTCTCCGTTCTGCTGCTATATGGGATAAACTGCCTAGTGACTTCCGGCTTAGGGCGTCTGCCACAACATTCGCCTTACCCGGATGGTACTGGATCTTACAATCATAATCATTGAGCAATTCTACCCATCTTCTCTGCCTCAAATTCAGCTCTCTCTGACTCAAGATGTACTGTAAACTCTTGTGATCAGTGAAGATCTCGCATTTAACCCCGTAGAGGTAATGCCGCCACATCTTAAGTGCAAAGATAACTGCTGCCATCTCTAGGTCATGGGTAGGGTAATTCAACTCGTGCTTCTTCAACTGTCTAGAAGCATAAGCTATCACCCTATCACTCTGCATCAAGACACAGCCCAATCCCACTCGAGATGCATCGCAGAACACTGTGAAATCCGCATTACTGACAGGCAGAGCTAGCACTGGTGCTGTTGTCAATCTCCTTTTGAGCTCTTCAAAGCTCGCTTCACACTGGTCTGACCAGACAAACTTCTGATTTTTCTGAGTCAGTTTGGTCATAGGAGCCGCTATCTTTGAGAAGTCCTGAACGAACCTCCCGTAGTAACCTGCCAGTCCCAGAAAGCTTTTAATCTCAGTCACTGTAGTGGGTCTGGGCCAGTTAGCTACAGCCTCTATCTTCTTGGGGTCTACCTCAATTCCCTCTGCTGATACCACATGTCCCAAGAAGGAAATGCTCCTCAACCAAAACTCACACTTCGAGAACTTGGCATACAAACCATGCTCTCTCAGTGTCTGCAGAACTATCCTCAGATGCTGGGCATGCTCCTCTGCATTTCTGGAATACACTAATATATCATCGATGAAAACAATGACAAAGTGATCCAGAAACTCACTGAAAACTCTGTTCATGAGATCCATGAATGCTGCAGGGGCATTAGTCAACCCGAACGGCATCACTAAGAACTCATAATGCCCATATCTGGTCCTGAAAGCTGTTTTAGGCACATCTGCCTCTCTGACTCTCAACTGATGATACCCGGATCTCAGATCTATTTTCGAGAAACAACCTGCTCCAGCTAGCTGGTCAAATAGATCATCAATCCTAGGTAGAGGATACCTATTCTTGGTAGTGACCTTGTTCAACTGTCTGTAGTCAATACAAAGTCTGAGGGATCCATCCTTCTTTCGGACAAAGAGCACTGGAGCACCCCAAGGTGAGGTACTAGGGCGGATGAAACCCTTATCTACCAAGTCCTGCAACTGTTCTTTTAACTCCTTTAACTCTACTGGCGCCATCCTATAGGGAGGAATAGAGATAGGTCTAGTATCTGGCAGCAATTCAATTTCAAACCCTATCTCCCTATCAGGTGGTAGTCCTGGCAAATCGTCTGGGAACACATCGAGAAACTCTCGGACTACTGGTACTGTGGCTGGTTCCCTCACCTGACTGTCTAGCTCTCTCACATGAGCTAGAAACCCCTGACAACCCCTCCTAAGCAAACGACGAGCCTGAAGGGCTGAAATCAAACCTCTGGGTGTACCTCTCCTGTCTCCTCTGAAGACACACTCTGACCCATCCTGGTCTCTGAGACTCACTAGCTTCTCTCTACAGTCCAAAGTAGCACTATATGTAGATAACCAATCCATCCCTAGAATGACATCAAAGTCCGTCAAATCTAGAACCACAAGGTCAGCTGGAAGGTATCTACCCTCTATAAACACTGGACTGAAACGACAGACTGACACTGCCACTGATGGGTCACATTTAGGTCCACTGACCCAGAGAGGATACTCTAACTCAGAACTGATCAAACCCAATCTCTCTATGGCTCTCGAAGCAATAAAGGAATGAGAAGCACCGGGGTCCATCAAAGCATACACATCTGAACACCCAATGATGAGATTACCTGACACCACTGTGTTCAACGTGTTAGCCTCCTCCTGTGTCACAGTGAAAATCCGTGCTGGGGCTACCGGATTTCCACCTCAACCTGCTGCTGAAGTAGAGGCTGCCCTTCTCCCTCTACCTCTGCCACTACTCTGAGGCATGACTGGCGCTACTGGCTGTACAACAGCTGTACCACACTGCCTGAACTCATCTGCTGGGATGGTGCAAAAGTCACCTGAGGACAATCCCGAGCAATATGCCCTTCCTGTCCACATCTAAAACAAGCTGTAGATCCCAACCGACAAACTCCGCCATGTGGTTTTCTGCATCTTCTGCAGACTGAAGTTGTGCCAGAGCTTGCGCCACTACCTATTCCCAGACCTGACTTCACTTTACTCCAAAACTTACTCTTTGTTCCTTTTGCTCTATCCCATCTCTTGCTGCCTGAAGTGCCTGAACTGGGGGCCTTAGAACCCGAAGCCTGTGCCTTTGACTATTTCTGAATATTGGCACTAGCTTCCATTTTCCTGGCTGCATCCACTATCGTATGGAAACTCTCCTTTTCTGCTGGAAGAATCAAGGAAGAATACCTGGGATGCAATCTCATAGTATATCTCCTTACCTTCTTCTGATCAGTATCATAGGCTTGACCCACGTACTGAAGCAAATCCAGGAACTTATCTGTGAATTCATCAACACTCATCTCATCTGTCTGTCGCAACTGTTCGAACTCTATGACTTTCATCTCCCTGGAGCTATCAGGAAAAGCCCACCCTGCAAATTCATTGGCAAACTCTCCCTAAGACATACTGTTCATCCTGGGTTCCACATAATTCTTGAACCATTCTCTGGCCTTCTTGCATTTAAGTGTGAAACCTGCCATCTCAATGGCCCGACTATCATCAGCTCCCAATTCACTGGTAATCATCCTAACTGACCTGAGGTATTCAAATGGATCATCTCCCGTGTTGTATTTAGGGGCATCCAATTTCAAGTACTCCGTCATTTGCACTTTACCTCCAGATGAGCTAGGTTGATGTCTGTCAACAACAGGGGCTACTGGTTCTGGTGGTGGTACTGGGTCATTTGGCTCTGGGTGTGCGGCACTTGGATGGGTAGGGGAGGGTGGATACATAGGATATGGTGGATAGTAAGGAGGATAAGGCATATATGGCATATACGGAGGATATGGGACAA
Source organism: Manihot esculenta (assembly GCF_001659605.2). Taxonomy (NCBI): domain Eukaryota; kingdom Viridiplantae; phylum Streptophyta; class Magnoliopsida; order Malpighiales; family Euphorbiaceae; genus Manihot; species Manihot esculenta. Next base: position 9,257,627 of record NC_035166.2, read on the forward strand.
AACTAGAGTACTCCGACATACCTTCCATCGGATACTCTGGATAGCCAAAACCTGAGGTCTGAGCACCTCCCTGCGACTCTCCCATACCTTCCTCAAATCTGCCTATACCCATGCTATCATCTCTAGACTGATCAATCTCCATAGCTTCCCTCCTTTCCTCTGATTTTTCTCCCCTAGCTGTACCTCTTCTGCTCTCGTCTACAGACCTTCTAGGGTCTATTGACGTACCTTCCCTGCTAGATCTCTGAGACCTTGCCCTTGGCAATGCAGGAGGACGAGCAGCTGTTCTCTCACTATCTGATGGGACTCCAGTCAATCGAGCTGATCGACGAGTTCCTCTCATCTTGACTCTCTGGAAAACAACACAGAAGATAGCACTTTAAACATCACATATCACTAAAGCACATGCATAACTCATGGCATATCATAGCAGTAAACAGATAGGACTCAAGACCCTATCCTAGTGGACATGATTTCCTATTGTGCTTGACCACTTCTAACCTCTATGAGCCCGACACTGTCTCTATAGGTCCGATCATGTGAACCAGGCTCTGATACCAATCTGTAACGACCCCAAAATGGACCGTCACTGGCGCTAGGATTCAGGTCGGCTTAAGGCCGCCAGAACCCGTAGCAAGCCTGCTATACTCTCTGTGTACCTGTAAATCTCATACATGATCATACATTTTCTGTGAAAATAAAAACTCTTTTTTGAACCAAGGCTTAACCTGTGCATGCACTATCTCTGTATTCAGTACTCTGTACTCTGTACCCCTGACTAGAGTTTGCTCTAGATGGGTTCACTCATACCTGGTAAGCCTGGTTTTTCACATACTCAGTAAAACATATACATATACAGATCATGTACATAACAATAGATTTACCATACAACCTACTAAGTCAAGCACATCTGTAACTGAAAACACAACTATTACATCTCTTTAACATTACATGTCCACTCGACACTATTACAAATCTCTTTTCTTTTTCTGCACTTTGCTGAACCTTCCCTGTACACAGTACACTGAACCTGCAAAACTGGGGTTAAGGGAATGGGATGAGCTCTATAGCCCAGTGAGTAGAACAGTAAAACAATTCATTAACATATGATCTCATGGAATGCGTCATAACACAGACAATTCACATCAAGAGTAAACCTGTCACCACATAGTCCCAGTAACTCTGTGCCAGGGCGTAGAATCGAGCACCTGGTCTTCCTGTCATATATGTATATGTGTATATAACACCACTGTACTTACCATTGCCAGGGCGTAGTCAAAGGCTCCTGGTCTTTACTATATACCTGCCAGGGCGTAGTCAAAGGCTCCTGGTCTTTACTATACCTGTCAGGGCATAGTCAAAGGCTCCTGGACTTCCTGTCTGAGACTATTGGATCATTCAGCATTTACCCACATCAACAATGTACTATGCAATGCAACATATTCGTGGATACTTATGCAATCAACCTATTGCATAATCATGATGCATGAGATATGCCAAAACATTCCATTGGTCAATTCAAAGAGTTAAGTTTAGTTCCACTCACCTCTGGCTATCTGGACTGACTAACTCTGCAGGCTCTGTAACCTCTGGAGCAGTACTCACTGCTGCTCTCTCTGGTTCCTCTGGTCTGTACCTATACAGATAGACGCACATGAGGGACCAAACTAGCTTATGAACAACTCTATTTAAACTCCCTAAGACTCCCCTTAAACTCACTCTAATATCCATGCAAAGCATGCAAAGGAAAGCTGGACAGAACACTTTCGGCGGCAGGTTCGGCGGCCGAAAGTCCTCTCCAGAGACGAAACTCAAGTACCTTCGACGGCCGAACTTCCACTTTCGGCAGCCGAACCCTTTCGGGGGCAAGGTTCGGAGGCCAAAAGGCACTCCAGAGACGAAAGTCTCTAACCTTCGGCGGCACCTTCGGCGGCCGAACTTCCCTCCAGAGCCGAAAGTCCAAAAGCTCGGGGGCAAGTTTGGGCAGCCGAAGCCACCTCCGCACACCTCTTCAGGGGTTCGGCGGCCGAATGTACCTTCGGCTGCCGAACCTGAGTTCATCAGCAGGGTAGAAACTTGCCCTGCCTCTCGCAAAAAGCACCAAACTCACTTCATCTCACACACCTCAATTCTTCCACTTGCATACACTCATGTATATGCTCAAAGGGGTCAAAAACTACCTAAAAACCCCAAACACACAACACAAACAACACAGAAACAAGCTCTATGCACAAAATCATCAAAACCTCACAAAGAACCCTAGTCATGCAACTCTCTCCACAAACCCCATAAAACCTTCAGAAAACATAAAAACAAGCTCAGGATCTTCACTTACCTCTTGAAAACAAGTAGATGAAGGATCCTAACGTGGAGTTTTGGAGCAACTTGCCTTCAAACTCTCCAAACTTCAAAACTTTGCGTGTGTAGCTTAAAACCTTCAAATATTCATGAAAACTAATCAAATCTTTGCATGATTTAATAAAAACATGAAGAAAGACTCACAAAGGACAGAGTTTCACCTCAGAAGACAAAAGAAACGGTGTTCTTACCGCTTCAACCGACTAAGGGCCATTTATAGGTGGCTGGCCAGACCACCTTCGGCGGCCACACGTGAAACCGAAAGCCATGCATGTTCGGCGGCCGAACCTCAACTTCGGCGGCCGAACCTGACTTTTCTGCCTTAGTTCATTTCACTCAAAAACTCATTTCCTTATGCATTAAACGTGATAAACATAGCAAAACATTATAGAAAAACATAAATCTAACCCTTCTAGAGACTTCCGACATCCCAGACGCCACCGGAAAGTAGAATTCTGATGCCGGACTCTAGACGGGTATTACAAGGATAAGGCTAGGATTTTCTTTCCTCTTTTTCTTTCTTTTGTTGTATTTGTATTTTTTTTCTTGTTACGAAATTACTTAAATGTAAATATTGAAATTGAAAATAAAGAAAAAAAATTTTATATAGACTCGATTTATAGTGAAATAAAACACAATAATATAATGGTACTTATACAAAAATTAAACGAGACCTATTTATTTATATTTTAAATTCACTATAGATTAGATTTTAAAAAAAATTACGCAATATACATGATGAAACAGTACGATCCAAATTAGCATAAATAATTTTTGAACTCACTTTCCACTTGATCCAAAATAATTAACCCAAGTTATTTATTTAGTAATTTCGTGCTAGCTATTATATACAATTTCAATTTTTCATCATCTTTTTTGGGTATCGTAGTTCGCTAGTATTTTGGGCGGCTCCACATCGTCTCACACGGATAGCCCTTTCCTCTCAGACCCACTAGCTCCACACAATTTGTCTGACCCAGAGTAGCTCTAATACCAATCGAAACAGTCTGGCCCAAACTAGCCCAAATAACTTTTAAATCCACTTTTCACTTGGTTCAAAATGATTAACCCAAATTATTTAGTAGTTTTTTATTAACTATTATATATAATTTTAATTTTCCATCATTTTTTGATGTGGACGATTTTCGCATCGAAAATAGATAGCTGACCGTTATACGTAAATGATAATCTGCAACATTACTCGTTAAGATATATTTTCACATAAGAAAAAGAGAAGACAACCAGCTAAAGCCAAGAAAGAGCCTTTAATTAGGATTTAGGATTGTGGTCAGTTGAAGCCTCCCTTTGTCCTTTTATTTTCCACAACTGTGTAAGAAAAGGGGAAATTATTTGTTGCATATACCTAACTTAACATCCAATAAATCAAATATTAAATTAACATAAGGCATATTTAATATTTGGGATAATAATTTTAAGAAATTCATTAATTTATTTCTATTTAAAAATCACTTAATTAAAATATTTTTATTTTGTAAAATTAAACTCTTTAATTTTTTTATTAAAATAATTATTAATTTATTTATTTTAGGCTAGATTGTTATTTTTTTATAAAAAAGTTGTTAGTTAATTTAATCTATTAGCATTTATTAGATAGAAGAGAGAATAGATATATATAGCATGAGTATTTAAAATTAAATTGAATATTTTTTAATAAATTGATTAAAAAATTAATTTGTATAAAATATATAAATATTTTAATTAAATAATTTTTAAATAGAGAAAAATCAATGAATTTCTTTAAAAGATCATGATTGATGGCTCAAATGGAGTCACATTTATTGCGCTCAAATAGTGCTGTCAATTTTAAATGTCACATTTACTCTTATTGATTTTAGTAACAAATTAACCCTCCAAATGACAAACTCTTTCCTCCGTTAATTTTCTTCCAACCATATATCTTCTTTTTAGCAATATCATTTTCAAGATAAATAATAATTAAAAAATATATTTATTTTAATACTTATCCTTTCAATCCACTCATAATATTCAGAGACGAGAATTGAAAATTTTATTTGATTTCATAATATGCAATATCTTGAATAGTAGAAATGAATATTTCGTACATGATATCCTTAAATAAAAAAAATCATAAGTGAATGATATGGATATTTTTGAACTATAAAAAAAGTACTATTGATAAAATAGGTACTATAAAAATAAATAAAAAAGGTTGCTTGATGACTATACCAATTCATATTCTTACAGCTTTATCAAAGAAATTGAATGGACATTTGCACATCGACGATCATTCGTATTTTATTATTATTGATACATGCAGAACGGTGATCATAAATAGGCGCTATTATAATATTATTTATTATTTTATTATAAAATGATATTGTAAAAGTTAAAATGATATTAATTTATAATATGTAAAATTTATTAATAATTCAATAATATGTATTATAATAAGGTTTAATGTATATTTCAATTATTTTAAGTATACTATATATATATATATATATATATATATATAAGATTTTATATTTAAATCACATGTTAATTTTGATTTTATAATTTGAAATTTTAAATTTAAATCACATATCTCAATTATATATGACTAAATTTATATTATAATTATACGGTCAATTTTGACTATATTAGATGAGATTTTAAATTTAAATCACATATCTCAATTACGCATGACTAAGTGTATATTATAATTATAGTATCGATTTTGACTATACTATATGAGATTTTAAATTTAAGTCATATATATTACGCATGATTAAATTTATATTATAATTATAGTATCAATTTTGACTATATTATATTAGATTTTAAATTTAAATCACATATCTCAATTACGTATGACTAAATTTATATTATAATCATATGATCTACTTTGACTTTACTGCATGAGATTTTAAATTTAAGTCATATATCTCAATTATGCATGACTAAGTTTATATTATAATCATAAAGTCGATTTTGACTTTACTGTATGAGATTTTAAATTTAAGTCACATATCTCAATTACGCATGACTAAGTTTATATTATAATCATAGGGTCGATTTTGACTTTACTGTATGAGATTTTAAATTTAAATCATATATCTCAATTACATGTGATTAAGATTATATTATAATTATAAGGTCGATTTTGACTATACTATATGAGATTTTAAATTTAAGTCATATATTTCAATTACGCGTAACTAAGTTTATATTATAAATTTAGGGTCGATTTTAAATTTATTGTGATTCCTTTCTTTTTATTAAAATTTTACTAATTGAGTTTATTCAAAACCAAGAACTTGTTCGATGGTAATATTTCATGTGCTTTCTTTGGATATGATTTCTATTAATCACAATTGCTATAAGGATTTGAGCAATAAGTATAATGGAACATAAATTTATAAGATTTGTAATTAAGTAAAATAGAATAATCAACAAAATAAAATTGAATAAAATTTCAATTTAATTCAGTTTAATTTATAAAGCTTGGATTTAAAATATGTTGAAATCATTCATAGGGAAATCTCTCTTACTATGAGTGAGAGATGCATAAGCACTAACCGAACAAAAAGAACTACTCCTCTGAACATCTCTTCAAAGCAGCAAAGAATTCGTACTCCGCTTGGGGAGTACAAATCTTAATGGAAAAATGTCTCTTGTGTAGCCAATAATATATCTATATTCAACTTAAAAGAAATTTAAGAAAAATCAAAGAGTTTTATCTTACTGATTAAGCTTGTGAATTTAAATCCCAATCATGCACCACAGCAGTAGCCTGTTGTGGTGCTGGGTTGCATTTTGCACCACAGCTGATGCATTGCATTTTGCACCACAGCAAGCTGTTGGGTGCAATCTGCACTACAACAGCTTGTATCACGATTTCAGATTTTGACACTGGTCTGAAACCGTGTGGCACTTGGTTTGAACTCTTTTCAAGCCAAGTCAGCCAAGCTCCTTACGCGTTCACCTGGACAAAGGAACGTAAATGTTAGGACCTCCTACCCCATTCTCATAAAAACGGGGAAAAACCACAGTTGTCATATGAAAAATATCATGATCGGGCAATTATAGCAATATAAGCACATCAACAAGCAACCAAGCACAAAGATTTACTGAATGGACTACTTATTTTATTCCAGGGGCAAAATAGTCATTACACAATCATGTCAACGACCCATTCCCAACTTGCAGACAGGGGGGAATGCCTGCAAGAAGAGAAGGCACAATCCAGGGACTCAACAAGCCTACGGTGGCCAGTCGGGCCCAGCCCTTGCTGGTGGCCAACTAGTCACTCTCCCCTAAAGAGCCTTAAGAACAAGTAGAACTATGGTGGGAGGAGACATCAATATGTCTGAGGTGACACCCCCCTTAATAAATAAATAAAAAGGAATTACAAGAAACTGACACGGCTCTTTTCTTACTACTATTTTCTACTAATTTATCCCATCATTATTTTCCAAAAATTCTAATATTGGAAAATTACAGTTTTGGTCCCTGAAACTCTATGACCCTGACACTCCCCCACTTAAATGGTCGACGTCCTCGTCGACTGAGCGTTAATGAAGTCCACTATCTTGTATGCGTATGTCTGTAGACTTGACTCCTCCCAACTGATTTCTTCAATACCAAGGCCATTCCACTTGACAAGGTACTCTATGTGTGGTGGACGCTTGGTGGACTGGACGATTCGTTCCGCTAAGATTTCTTCAACTCCTTGATTGACAGGTGGTGCGCGGGTTACTGCTGGTCGTGATGCCGTGTTACGGCTTGCATTTGACTCATTGGCATAATATGGCTTCAATTTGCTGACATGAAATACTGGGTGGACTGTCATCCACTTCGGAGGTTCAATCCTGTAAGCGGCTGGTCCAATCTTGGCAACTACTGGTACTGGTCCTTTATACTTCCGGACTAATCTTTTATCACGATTGCGAAAGAATCTCAGCTGCTCTGGTAATAGCTTCACCATAACCAAGTCACCAACTGTGAACTCCTGCGGGCGCCGGTTCTCATCTGCCCATTTCTTCATATGACTCTTAGCTTTCTCTAACTGAGCGCAGGCAAGCTCCACATTTTGCCTCCACTCCTTACTGAACTGGAATGCCTTCGGATTGCGGCCGGAATAAGGCCCATCTACATTATAAGGTGCCAACGGTTGTTGACCTTTCACAATCTCAAAAGGACTTTTGTTAGTAGTAGAGCTCTGTAAAGAATTAAAACAAAATTGAGCAACGTCAAGGAGGGAAATCCAATTCTTCTGGCTGGCACTAACAAAGTGTCGCAGGTACTCCTCCAACATTCCATTAACTCTCTCTGTTTGTCCGTCTGTCTGAGGATGATAACTTGAGGACATCGCCAGGTTGGTGCCCAACAACTTGAACAGCTCCGACCAAAATGACCCTGTAAATCTTGCATCACGGTCACTAACTATGCTCTTTGGGATTCCCCAGTATTTTACAATATGCTTGAAAAATACTTTAGCAGTCTCCTCTGCCGAACAATATTTTGACACCGGCACGAACGTGGCATATTTGGAAAACCTGTCGACAATCACCAGGATGTGATCAAATTCCCCTACCCGTGGGAGTCCAACGATAAAGTCAATGGAAACACTTTCCCATGGCCTACTCGGCACTGGTAATGGCTGTAACAACCCTGCTGGTTTCTGTCTGTCCGTCTTATCCTGTTGACAAACCAAACAAGTCTTTGTATACTCTTGGACGTCATTCTCCATTTTGGCCAAAAGTACCCTTGCTTCAAAAGGGCTAAAGTACGCTGCCACCCTAAATGGCCAGCCCACCTAGTGTCATGGCATTCCTTTAATAACAAACTTCTAAGTCCCCCTGCTTTAGGGACATAGATTCTGTTCCCCTTTGTCATGATCAAGTCCGCTTCTGACCAAAATTGCCTAGTTTTGCCGTTGTCCACTAGTTTCCTCAAGGCCATGGCTTGGGGATCCTTTAATAACTCTTTTCGAATCATTTCTTTCAACGTTGACTTTGCTACGCTCTGGGACAATTGAGCTATCCGCTTCAGGGTTGCTATCTCAAGTTTTCTGCTTAAAGCATCGGCCACCCTATTAGAACTTCCCGGGTTGTACACGAACTGGAAATCGAACTCAAACAAACATTCATGCCACCTTGCTTGCTTAGGTGTTAGTCTCGGCTGAGAAAAGAAATGGCTGACACCCGTGTTGTCTGTCTTGACTACAAACTTTGACCCCAATAAGTAATGTCTCCACGTTCTTAGACAATGAATCACTGGTAACAACTCATTCTCCTGGGCTGTATATCGAACTTCCGCTTCCTTCAACTTTCGGCTCTCAAATGCTACCAGATGTCCTTCTTGCATGAGTACTCCTCCTAGTGCCAGGTTGGAAGCATCTATCTGCACCTCAAATGGTTTACTCATGTCGGGGAGAGCTAATACTGGTTCAGCCATCATCGTGTTCTTCACATCATCAAAAGCTGCTTGGCACTCGTCTGTCCACTGCCACTTATTTCCCTTCTTTAGGAGCTCTGTGAGGGGACACACCTTTTGGGAATATGCCCTCACAAATCGCCTGTAGTAGTTTGCCAATCCCAAAGGATCTCAACTCTACTACACCTCTGGGTACCTTCCAATCTTGAATGGCTTTCACTTTACCCTAATCCATGCTTATTTTTCCCTGCTCGACCACATGACCCAAGAACTTGATTCTGGTTTGAGCAAACGCACATTTCTCTTTCTTGACGAAGAGATTATTCTCCCTCAATTTCTCGAATACTAAACTAAGATGTTCCCTGTGTTCTTTCAGTGAAGAGCTATATACCACAATATTGTCAAGATAGACCACCACAAATTTATCAAGATATTCATGAAAAACCTGGTTCATCAAAGTGCAAAAAGTAGCAAGGGCGTTTGTTAGTCCAAAAGGCATAACTAGAAACTCAAAAGCACCATACCGTGTTACACATGTTGTTTTGGGCTCGTCCCCCTCTTTAATCCGAACCTGATGATACCCTGATCGAAGATCCAACTTGGTAAAAAACTTTGTCGGACCCAATTGGTCAAACAAATCTGCTATCAAGGGAATAGGATACTTATTCCGCACTGTCACCTTATTCAGAGCTCGATAATCCACACACAACCTTAAGCTTCCATCTTGTTTCTTTTGAAAAAGCATAGAAGCCCTAAAGGGCTCTTTTGCTGGTCGTATAAACCCAGCTTCTAGTAACTCATCCAACTGTTTCCTCAATTCCGCCAGTTCTGGGGGTGCCATCCGGTAAGGCACTTTTGCTGGAGCCTTTGTACCTGGTAGCAACTCTATTTCATGATCAATACTTCGACGAGGTGGCAAAACAGACGGCAACTTCTCTAGCATAACATCCTTGTATCTCAGCATCACGTCCCTGATCTCAAGGGGGTATGTAGACATCTCCCCCTCTTCCTTCATAACTAGAACCACCACGTACGTCGGCTTGTTGCGCCTCACCCCCTTCTTAAATTGTAGCGCTGAAATCAACTTCTTCTCACAAATCGGACTGAAAGTGGTGGGTACCACACACGGTCTGTCTCCCATGAGGATAAGACAGTCGGCTGAGGGAATCGGCACTGCCCGTGCTGTCTTAAGAAACTCCATTCCAATCACTACATCGAAGTCATCTAATGGCGTTACTGTGAAATTCACCTCCCCTTTCCACGGTCCTATTTCATAAGCTACTGATTGAGCCACGCCTACCGTATTTTGTGCTTTGGAATTAACTGCTTTTATCTTCCCCTTATCCTCTTTGATCTTCAATTCAAAACGAGAAACGAACGAATCAGCTATAAAGTTGTTAGTAGCTCCCGTATCAACTAAGGCTCTGGCTAACTTCCCGTTAATAGTCAAATCCACATACATTAATCCCCTCTCAGAGGATTTGCTGGCTCTTTGCTTTTCCATAGCTCCTAGAAAACGGAGAGCCCCTACCATAGATTGGTCATTGTCCCCTTCTTTCTGTTCCTCCTCTTCATTTCTCTTCTCTTCCTCTTGTAGAGTTCGTAGGGAATTCAACGCCCCTTTATGAGGGCAATCTACCATTCGATGGGGTCCAAGACATAAGAAGCACTTTACATTAAGTCTTGGCAATGAGAACGAACTTGATCCTTGGGGTCGACTGCCCTGTGATCCTGTAGAGCTCAATTCCCTTCCTTGAAAATAAGGTTTCGATTTCACGTTCCCACTCCAGTTCCTTCTTTCTACCCCTCCAATAGTGTGATTCAATCGATTTGCTCCCCCACTTTGGGCCTTCACCCACTTGTTAGGGTGAGGGTCTTGCCCCATAGTAGAACTAAGCTTCCGCTTACTAGACGAGTTGGAATAATCCTCTAGGCCCTCAGCTGCCACTATAGCTGCATCAACATCTGTCACCTTCTGTCTCCTTAATTCATTCTTAGCCCAAGGTTTCAACCCTTTCATAAAGTTGTAAAACCGATCCTCCTCCTGCATGTTCTCTATGTTTAGCATGAGGCGTGAGAAGTCCCTCACGTAATCTCGAACCGAACCTGTTTGCTGTAACTCTCCCAACTTGCACCGTGCATCATATGCCACATTCTCCGGACAAAATTGAGCTCTTAACTCCTTGGCGAACATGTCCCACGTTGTAACTTGGTTTGCCCCCGGCCCTACTCTCACTATTTTATTACGCCACCATAATTTAGCATCGTCAACCAAGTACAAGGGTAAGATTAACAGCTTGTCCTCCTCGGACTCTCGCTTGGTAACTCTAAAGAACAACTCCATGTCAAAAAGAAAATTGTCTACCTCTTTTGCATCCCTTGCTCCGCCGAAAGCTTTCGGCTTCGGGACCTTTGTCCTCCCTGCCCCACAAGATTTCATGCCATTGCAACCTGTAATCTTCATAATGGTGTTCACCCTCGCATCAAGCTCTTCTAGCTTACCTTGGAACGTGTCCATCCTTTCTTTGACATTACCATTGATCGTATCAATGGTCTCTTTAGCACCATCTCTAATCTCTTCGACAACCCCTACCAAAGAGGTATGAGCATCAGAAACAGATTTGAGACTTTCCATTATGTCTCTCACTTGAGAGGCCACTGTCTCCCATTCTATCATTTTGGACTCCAGATCACCCCACCGGGTGTCCTTCGCTTGAAAAGGATTTTGGGTGGCCTCAAGCTCTATTGGCTCACCCTCACCTCTAGGCGATTTAGCCCTCTTAGCCAATCGCCATTCATTTTCTTTCTCTAGCGCCTCAATGCGCTTATAAGCAGAATCAAATTCCAATACCATCCCCTCTTGGGTGGCATAGTCACTCAATAGAGCAACAATGTTCTCAACCCTTCTCTCAAGGGCATCAATGCGTGTGGTAGATTTTGTCATACCTCCACACTATTCTCGATTGTTTTTGGCTCTGATACCAATTGTCACGATTTCAGATTTTGATACTGGCCTGGAATCGTGTGGCACTTGGTTTGAACTCTTTTCAAGCCAAGTCAGCCAAGCTCCTTACACGTTCACCTGGACAAAGGAACGTAAATGTTAGGACCTCCTGCCCCATTCTCATAAAAACGGGGAAAAACCACAGTTGTCATATGAAAAATATCATGATCGGGCAATTATAGCAATACAAGCACATCAACAAGCAACCAAGCACAGAGATTTACTGAATGGGCTACTTATTTTATTCCAGGGGCAAAATAGTCATTACACAATCATGTCAATGACCCATTCCCAACTTGCAGACAGGGGGGAACGCCTGCAAGAAGAGAAGGCACAATCCAGGGACTCAACAAGCCTACGGTGGCCAGTCGGGCCCAGCCCTTGCTGGTGGCCAACTAGTCACTCCCCCCTAAAGAGCCTTAAGAACAAGTAGAACTATGGTGGGAGGAGACATCAATATGTCTGAGGTGACACCCCCCTTAATAAATAAATAAAAAGGAATTACAAGAAACTGACACGGCTCTTTTCTTACTACTATTTTCTACTAATTTATCCCATCATTATTTCTCGAAAATTATAATATTGGAAAATTACAGTTTTGGTCCCTGAAACTCTATGACCCTGACAGCTTGCACCATAACAGCAGCTGTGGTGGCTTCCACCATAGCATGTTATTGCGTTGCATTTTACACCACAACAGCAGCCTGCTGTGGTGAAGATTGCACCCAGTAGCTGTGGTGTAAGATTGCACCACAGCAACTACAGTGGTGCAAGCCACAACAGGCTGTTGGGATGCATTTTGCACCACAGCTGCTCGGTTGCATTTTGCACCACAGCATGCCTACTGTGGCAATAATCATGCACCACAACACCTGTGGTGCAGATTAGACCCATAGCCTGCTGTGGTGCAATCTTACACCACAAATGGTGTGGTGCAGATTGTTGCCACAGTAGGCATAGCCTGCTGTTGTGCAATCTTACACCTCAAATGTTGTGGTGCAGATTGCACCCAGCGGCTACTATGATGCAAGCCACAACAGGCTGTTGAGATGCGTTTTGCACCACAACAGCAGTTTGCTGTGGCGATAATCATGTACTACAGTAGCTGTGGTGCAAGCCACAGCAAGCTGTTGTGTTGCATTTTGCACCACAGCAGCAACCTACTATGGTGCAAGCCATAGCAAGCTGCTGGATTGCATTTTGCACCACAGCAGCAGCCTGCTATGGTGCAGATTGCACCCAGCAGCTGTGTTGCAAGCCACAACAGCCTGTTGGGATGCATTTTGCACCATAGAAGCAGCCTGTTGTGGCAACAATCATGCACCACAAGAGTTATGGTGCAGATTACACCCAACAGCCTGTTGTGGTGCAATCTTGCACCACAAATGCTGTGGTGCGGATTGCACCCAGCAGCTGTGGTGCAATATGCCACAGCAGCTCTCTGCTAGAATACATTTTGCACCACAGCTGCTGGGTTGCATTTTGCTCCACAGCAGCAGCCTGTTATGGCATTAATCATGCACCACAGCAGCAGCCTGTTGTGGCATCAATCATGCACCACAGCAGCAATGGTGCAGATTATACTCAACAGCTTGCTATGGTGCAACCTTGCGGTGGTGCAGATTGCACCACAAATGCTGTGGTGCAGATTGCACCCAGTATCTGTGGTGCAATCTGCCATAGTAGATGCTGTGGTGCAAGCCACATCAGGCAGCATGGTTGCGTTTTTCATCTCAGCGGGTTGCTGGATGCAATCTGCACCACAGCAGCTTGCATCCAGCAGCCTGCTGTGGTGCACGATTCTTATTAAAGTGAAACTGTGGCTTCAAGTAGTAATCCATAGGGGAAAAAAATTCAACAAATTTCTCCGCATCATAATTATTTTGTTTTATCAAGTACTATTGCAATAAGTTAAAACAGTTAACAGACCCTTAGTGTAAATCCTAAAACCCAGCGGCCACAGCTCAAAAACTTAGATCTCTATGGTGTGGGCATTAATCTGTTTAGCCCTAACCTTGATAAGACAATCAATAAATTGGTTGTCTGCTTTTCCTTAACCTCATAAGCTTGTTGTAGATCACTGCTTTACCGCCGGATTATCCAAAAAAATAGCATATTCACCTCTATCTCTTTGGGTATAAAAGTAGAAAAATCACACTGAAATACGCTATTCTCAAACATTAAAATTAGGTTATGCCCAATAGCGATAATTATTCATATGTCTTCTTCCTTCTGCTTAAACTAAATATTCCAATCTTTGATTTCATGTGTTGAGATGTTGAAATTACTAACAGCATAAGGCTAGGATTTTCTTTCCTCTTTTTCTTTCTTTTGTTGTTTTTGTATTTTTCTTTCTTATTACAAAATTACTTAAATGTAAATATTGAAATTGAAAATAAAGAAAAAAAAATTATATAGACTCAATTTATAGTGAAATAAAACACAATAATATAATGGTATTTATATAAAAATTAAACAAAACCTACCTATTTGTATTTTAAATTCACCATAGATTAGATTTAAATAAAAATTATGTAATATACATGATGAAACAGCCCGGTCCAAACTGGTCTAAATAACTTTTGAATCCACTTTCCACTTGGTCCAAAATAGTTAACCCAAATTATTTATTTAATAGTTTCGTGCTAACTATTATATATCATTCTAATTTTCCATCATCTTCCTTGGGTATTGTGGTTCGCTAGTATTTCGGATGGCTCCACCTTATCTCACACGGGTAGCCCTTTCCTCGCAAACCCACTAGCTCCACACAATTTGTCTGACCCAGAGTAGTTCAGTTCTGATACCAATTGAAACAGTCCGACCCAAACTGACCCAAATAATTTTTGAACCAACTTTTCACTTAGCCCAAAATAGTTAATCCAAGTAATTTAGTAGTTTCGTGCTAGCTATTATATATAATTCCAATTTTCTATCATCTTCCGATATGAACAGCTTCTGCACCAAAAGTAAGCAGCTGACCGTTACACGTGAATACTTTGATAATTTGCAACATTACTCGTTAAGATATATTTCCACATGAGAAGAAGAGAAGACAACCAACTAAAGCCAAGAAAGAGCCTTTAATTAGGATTGTGGTCGGTTGAAGCCATCCACAGTATAAGAAAAGGGGAAATTATTTGTTGCATATATCTAACTTAACATCCAATAAATCAAATATTAAATTAACATAAGGCATATTTAATAGTTTGGTATAATAATTTTAAGAAATTTATTAATTTATTCTTATTTAAAAATCACTTAATTAAAATATTTTTATTTTGAAAAATTAAACTCTTTAATTTTTTTATTAAAATAATTATTAATTAATTTATTTTAGGCTAGGTTGTTAGTTTTTTTATAAAAAAGTTGTCAGTTAATTTAATCTATTAGCATTTATTAGAGAGAAGAGAGAATAAATATATATAGCATGATATTTAAAATTAAATTGAATATTTTTTAATAAAATGATTAAAAAATTAATTTTTATAAAATATATAAATATTTTAATTAAATAATTTTTAAATAGAGAAAAATCAATAAATTTCTTTAAAAAGATCATTGATGGTTCAAATTGAGTTACATTTATTGCGCTCAAATGCTGCTATTAATTTAAAATGTCATATTTACCTCTATTGAGTTTTTTTATGAAAGTGATTTTTTTTATGAAAGTGATTTTGATTTGGACAAGCTAATAAAAATAAAATTAAAAAAAATTAATAAATAATGCAATTGAAATTGAAAAAACAAATAATAAAAACACTTTCAACTGAAGGTAATTAAATTGAAGTATTTTGCAGTTGATCATTGGTTAGAAACAAAATATTTCATATTATTATCTATTGTTTGGTTATAGTAGTCAAATACGCGAATCTCACCAATTATTACTTATGAATAAATTAATCCGTTTCGCGCTTAAATTTATTCCTAGTTAACTAACAATCCCAACACGCGTGTAGATTTAATTACTCAACTGCATTAAGAGAGAAGAACCAAAACTTGATCAATAAAAACACGCGTTTTATTTAAATTAAATATACTAATTTCTTAATATAAACTAATATATTAATTGCTACTTATTATTAATCTAATTAAATAATTACGAATTTAATTAGACTAATTAGCAATATGTTGTCTTCCCAATAGATATTCAACTGAAAATAAATGTTTAGCCACTCATGGGCATAATAAAATTATAACAACTAAGCAAAAGAAGAAGAAAAAGAAAAGAAGATGGAGAAGAAGGTGGGGGCAGAAAGAGAGGAAATGAGAGTGAGAGGTAAAATATGATTTTCCAGGTTGAATGCTAGGAGTCTTTATATAGGCACAAAAATATAAAATTTAAAATAAAATTTATTATCCCTATTTTATCTCTATCCTAATATTATCTCTATCCTCATCCGCCTCGCATTACAGGTTTGATCAAGGTTGTAGCCTCCCAGTATAAAAAAATCCTTTAATTCAGCCTTTTTTCTTATTTTTCTCAACTTCTGCTCACAAATCTGTCTAAAATTAAATTCAAATTCAAATTAAATATTTATATCAAAATTACAGTAAAATCAAGGAATTAAATGAGAAAAAAATTATGAGTTTTACAACTCATCAGATTCCCCCACACTTGCACATTTGCTTGTCCTCAAGCACAAAAATTAAAATGAAACAATAAAATACAACACTGTCCTCAACCAATCTAAAATTTAATTTGTCCAAAGCAAAGAACCAAATTGTCATGCAATAGGATGATAGCAGAAATAGCTTAATTCACCAAAGTTCACTTCAACAAGTTTCATATTTAAAACGTGTTTCTCAAGACATAAAATTACTCCTCAATTCAATTTCAAGCACAAAAATGTTAGAATGTCATATAATATTAGACTGCCCTTTTAAAATAATAGAATTTTAGAACTTTTTTCTCTTTCTTTTGTTGTATTTGTATTTTTCTTTCTTATTACGAAATTACTTAAATGTAAATACTGAAATTGAAAATAAAAAAAAATTATATAGACTCGATTTATAGTGAAATAAAACACAATAATATAATGGTATTTATACAAAAATTAAACGAGACCTATCTATTTATATTTTAAATTCACCATTGGTTAGATTTAAATAAAATTACGCAATATACATGATGAAACAGCCCGGTCCAAACTGGCCCAAATAACTTTTGAACTCACTTTCCACTTGACCCAAAATAGTTAATTCAGATTATTTATTTAGTAGTTTCATGCTAGCTATTATATACAATTTCAATTTTCCATCATCTTCCTTGAGTATTGTGGTTCGCTAGTATTTCGGGTGGCTCTATCTCGTCTCATACAGGTAGCCCTTTCCTCGCAGGCCCACTAGCTCCGCACAATTTGTCTGATTCAGAGTGGTTCTGATACCAATTGAAACAGTCCGGCCCAAACTGACCCAAATAACTTTTGAACCCACTTTTCACTTGGCCCAAAATGGTTAACCCAAGTTATTTAGTAGTTTCGTGCTAACTATTATATATAATTCCAATTTTCCATCATCTTGTGATGTGAACGGCTTTCGCATCATCTTGTGATGTGAACGGCTTTCGCACCGAAAGTAGATAGATGACGATTACACGTGAATACCTTAATAATCTGCAACATTACTCGTTAAGATATATTTCCACATAAGAAGAAGATAAGACAACCAACTAAAGCCAAGAAAGAGCCTTTAAATAGGATTGTGGTCAGTTGAAGCCACCCCTGTGAATTGTCCTTTTATTTTCCACAACTGTGTAAGAAAAGGGGAAATTATTTGTTGCATATACCTAACTTACCATCCAATAAATCAAATATTAAATTAACATAAGGCATATTTAATAATTTGGGATAATAATTTTAAGAAATTCATTAATATATTCCTATTTAAAAATCACTTAATTAAAATATTTTTATTTTGTAAAATTAAACTCTTTATTAAAATAATTATTAATTAATTTATTTTAGGCTATGTTTTTCTATAAAAAAGTTGTTCAGTTAATTTAATCTATTAGCATTTATTAGAGAGAAGAGAGAATAGATATATATAGCATGAGTATTTAAAATTAAATTGAATATTTTTTAATAAAATGATTAAAAAATTAATTTTATAAAATATATAAATATTTTAATTAAATAATTTTTAAATAGAAAAAAATCAATAAATTTTTTTAAAAAAGGATCAAAATTGATGGCTCAAGTTGAGCTATATTTATAGGTCCCATTAATTTAAAATATCACATTTACTCTTATTTTGGAGGTAAATTAACTCTCCAAATTACAATATCTTTCCACTATTAATTTTTTTCCAACTAGATATCTTCTTTTTTAGCAAACAACATAAATTATGTCATCATTTTTAAGATAAATAATAATTAAAAAATATATTCATTTTAATACTTATTCTTTCTACCCACTCATAATATTCAAAGATGAGAATTGAAAAGTTTGCTTGATTTCATAATATGCAATATCTTAAATAGTATAAATGAATATTTCGTACATGATATCCTTGAATAAGAAAAATCGCAAGTGAATAATATGTGATATTTTTGAATTACAAAATGAATACCATTAATAAAATGGGTACTGTAGAAATAAATAAGAAAGATTGCTTGATGGCTATACCGATTCATATTCTTACGGTTTTATCAAAGAAATTGAATGGATATTTGCACGTGGACGACCATTCGCAATTCATCATTATTGGTACATACAAAACGATGCATGTAAATAAGTGCTATTATAATATTATTTATTATTTTATTATAAAATGATATCATAAAGGTTAAAATGATACTGATTTATAATATATAAAATTTATTAATAATTCAATAATATGTATTATAATAAGGTTTAATGTTTAATTCAATGATTTTAAGTATACTATATATGATTTTACATTTAAATCACATGTCAATTTTGATTTTACAATATGAGATTTTAAATTTAAATCATATATCTCAATTATACATGACTAAATTTATATTATAATTATAGGGTCAATTTTGACTATACTAGATGAGATTTTAAATTTAAATCACATATCTCAATTACGCATAACTAAGTTTATATTATAATTATAGTGTCGATTTTGACTATATTATATGAGATTTTAAATTTAAGTCACATATATTACGCATGATTAAATTTATATTATAGTTATAGTATCGATTTTGACTATACTCTATGAGATTTTAAACTTAAATCACATATCCCAATTACGCATTACTAAATTTATATTATAATCATAAGGTCGATTTTGACTTTACTGTATGAAATTTTAAATTTAAGTCACATATCTCAATTACGCATGACTAAGTTTATATTATCATAGGGTCGATTTTGACTTTACTGTATGAGATTTTAAATTTAAGTCACATATCTCAATTACGCATGACTAAGTTTATATTATAATCATAGGGTCGATTTTGACTTTACTGTATGAGATTTTAAATTTAAGTCACATATCTCAATTACGCATGACTAAGTTTATATTATAATCATAGAGTCGATTTTGACTTTACTGTATGAAATTTTAAATTTAAGTCACATATCTCAATTACGCGTGATTAAGATTATATTATAATTATAGGGTCGATTTTGACTATACTGTATTAGATTTTAAATTTAAGTCACATATCTCAATTACATATGACTAAGTTTATATTATAATCATAGGGTCAATTTTGACTTTATTGTATGAGATTTTAAATTTAAGTCACATATTTCAATTATGTATGACTAAGTTTATATTATAATTATAATGTCGATTTTGACTTTACTGTATGAGATTTTAAATTTAAGTCACATATCTCAATTACGCGTGATTAAGATTATATTATAATTATAGGGTCGATTTTGACTATACTGTATTATATTTTAAATTTAAGTCACATATCTCAATTACATATGACTAAGTTTATATTATAATCATAGGGTCGATTTTGACTTTATTGTATGAGATTTTAAATTTAAGTCACATATTTCAATTATGCATGACTAAGTTTATATTATAATTATAATGTCGATTTTGACTTTACTGTATGAGATTTTAAATTTAAGTCACATATCTCAATTACGCATGACTAAATTTATATTATAATTAAGTATCGGTTTTGACTATACTCTATGGGATTTTAAATTTAAGTCACATATTAAAATTTAAATTTAAGTCTTATATAGTATATAAGATATTATATTTAAGTCACATATCTCAATTTTATGTTATAGATTTATATTATAATTATAGTGTCAATTAATTAATAAATTGTAGATGATAATTTAATAAATTATTTAATTGTAATGTTCAAATTAAATTTATATTTATCATCATACCAAATTAAATATTAATTTAAATCACAAAAAATATCATTTATAAAATTTAATATAATTTGAATTATTTTTAACTAATTTAAGTCATGCCTATCACGGCTTCGTTTTTTTATGTTGTCAAAAAAATTTAAGTTACAAATTTGCAACCTTTTCATGTTATGGTTTCATCTGTTTTTAAACTCACCGTTTCACATGCCAATCAGATGTAGAAGGACTTTTCATTTTCAAAATTTTAATTGATTCCAGTGCTTTTATCGATGAGATTAAACACCACTCGAAACGCACTAAACACTTTTGACAGTCGTTTCATTTTTCTCTTTGATCAAACCTGAAAGAGAACTCTCTCCTTGTAAAGGAATAATTGATTGAAAATCATCTCTCTCTCCGGCTGAAGATCACAATGAGCTACAAACAATATGATTTTTACTATAAGGTGATTCCAGAAAAAATAGAACTGGTTCGTTACATCTTAATCCCTTAATGTATTCTACTCTCAAAATTCATAGAGTTAATTTCCTATTTCATATTTATCTGAATTTTGAGTCATTTTTTTAAAAAAATAAAGATTATGAAGGAAAGATTTATTGTTTGAGTTCAATTTTTTGTTTCATATGAAAATGATAAGAAATACCTTTGGAATATTCTGTTTATAAGTTTCTATTGTATTTATAAATTATCCCTAGATGCATAATTGAAGTCTTAGACAGACCACCTACAAAGTATATCACATTATGTGTTCAAATATGTGTTCAAAATAACCAACAATATTCATGGAGGGTAAGAGTAAGAGTGGAACATTTGTCTCATAAACATGAACTTAAGCATTATATTGATAATGGAATCGGTCATTTGATTGCCTGGTATCACACACAACGCTTGTGGATTATGAGTTTTAAAGTTATTTCGAGTGAGAAAATAAATATCTACATATTCAAGAGAAATGGATCTGAATTTAATTGCAACAATCGACCTCCACTATGGTCATCTGCTAATGCTAGTCCTTCAACACAAGCTGATGTAATTAACATCTCTGATGAAGAAAGTGAGGATGATGAGGATAGCTTTGATGACAGTGAAGAAGATGTCGAGAATAATAATTCTAACAGTTAAGTATTATGCTAATATATCTTTTTCAATAAGAATTTGCAAATAGCTATCATGTCACAATTTTCATGACTTAAATTTATTATCATTTTCTAGTGAATATTATTGTGATACTACCAATAGTAGAAGATCCCATGTTTATTTATCATATGAACAAGTATGATTACAAGTACAAAGTAATAATCCTTAATATTATTTGACTCATTTGTGTTTCAATTTTATCGTTATTGATTTGCCAAAATTTATTTATCATGATTTCCAATTGATGCTAAAACTTTTTTATATTTATCTTATCAAACAAAACATCCCTATTGATTTTGTAAGATCTCACATTGGATTTGAGAGGAAGACTATATATATTTATAGCAGTGAGCATGATCTTCATTGAATGTGTGAATATGTGTCGAGGTCTAACAAGAAAGGAGAATTGGCAAAGGGAAGGATTCAATTTGTTACCGTACATAAACTGAGAAAAAAAATTGATGAAGTGGAGTTCATTATGAGTGCAAATGAACCAACACATATTTTGTTTCAGGCCATAATCAGAAGGCTAGATATATATGTTTATTATGATTATTGGTCAAATTTGGAACAACATTTTCCTTTTTTATGAATGATGCATGTTTTATTTTATCATGTTTATACTTTATATGAAAAGTTTATAATATATGTTTTCATTTTGTATTAATAATATGTTTAATCTAGAGTGCTGTAAATTATGAATAGTTCACTTATATGATAAACAAAATTATATCAGTATAATACTATGTTAACTTAATTACCTCAAATACTTTTTTTTTTACTTTAACATCAAATATTAGTATATTATAATATATATTTGAGATAAATTATTATGGCACTTTGTAATTTGATATAAAATAATTTAAATTGGTACAATAATAACTTTATATATAGATTTAACACGTCAACTATTAAGAATTATATAAGTAAATATATACATGTTGCAGTTAACTTAAACTATAACAGCAAAGGCTCATTTCATGCATATACAATTCAACTTTAATAACAATGGAAGCTATAAGGACTCATTGCAATTACTCCCGTACTTTATTGTTCCATTTTCAAACCTACCTAAGCATAATATCATCTTGAAACTCTAAAATATATTGAGCCAAATAATTTTAAATGAAGGCATACTAAATTATTGTGCCATTGTTAATGCCTTGCATGAATTGTAATCAATATATAGTTATACATACAACTTATAAAAGCACATCCTTAACTCAATAGCATACCTCTTGTTTTCTTTAAGACTTTTCTCCCAACTCTCCTTCTACAATGGCAAGTACTCTAGTGAAGAAAATTGAGAATAAGTAGATAATGCTAGCTTTACTTGCTACATTGGAGACAATGTATCAACTTATAAGAGGTCAGTTGATTGATTTGAAGGAAGAAATCAAACAACTAATCAATAGGATGGTGAATTTGTACAGGGAAGATGATATGAAGGTGATGATGTTGCAAGATTTTTCAATCTTAATGTGTATGAAATGATGATGGAAGTCATTGAAAAGGAAAAAGAAAGAGTTCACAAGGAAATATGAAATTGTGCAAATTTCTGATGATTCTACTGAAATATGATGGGTTGCAGTTATCCTTATGGAATGAAATTTCTTTTTGAAGAATGCGTTTTTATTTATTTTGTTTTGAATGGAAATCATTTACGAACACTATAATACTTTTTGTTAATACTTTAAAATGAAAACAGTGATACTAGACCTTTTTCTATGAGATATTTATTTTTATTATGAATCCTTGATTCCTTGATTACTTGCTTTTTACATTATTAAATATTTTATGTGTTATCACTGATAGTATAATAAAAACATAGAAACCAAATTGTCATGCATGTGTTTCAATGTTATAATTCAGTCAATTAATTTTTTTTTTTTTGTGATTGCATGAATTTATTAAGTTAAAACTTAAAGTCTACTTTATTTGCATAAGATTTGCATGACTGTTTTTTCATTTATAAAGTCTACTTTATTTAAACAATATAATCTGTTATATATATTTTGTCAGCAAATAAGTCTTAAAAATAACCGTTAAACTTAGCGTTAGAAAATAAAATTGATATAATTTCATATTCTTAATAATTATTACGTTATCATTTTTTTAGCAAATACATTATTTTCTTAATATTATTTATAACACTTTAATTGAAATATAAACTAACTGATAGACATAAAAGTGCAAAAAATATTATATTCCATCAAAATTTATTATTTGTTGAAGAACAAAATCCTATATACATCCCAACAAATAAAGCAACCATTAACTAATTGAAATTTGTATTATCGAATTCATTCGCTTCTTCTATAACTGCTGCATTTGATGTTGTTGCACATGATAAAGGTTCTCCATCTACAGATAAACTCACGTTCCTTTTTTATTCAACATAATGATTATATGCTTCAATAGCTTCTGCTTTTGTAATATAAGATTTATATAAACTCTTGCTAACCTCAATATCATTAGGTGCACACTCGTGCTAAGAAGTGTATAGTCTAGGGTTAACACCTTCAAAAACAACATAATACTTTTGTATCTTCTTTCATTTCATCATAGCAAAATATACCGCTAAATAGTGAAAAGAATTCAAAAGAATGATGAAAATGATATAAAGATGAGATGAAATATTTTTTTATATAGATGTCAGATGTTCTTACAAAAGTGAAGATAAAATTTAAATCATCATTCAAGAATAAATGGAGATGTTGATGTTCTTGAATCTAAGAAAGTATTCTCGATAAAGACAAAGAAAAAAAATGTAGAGAAGAAAATGATCTTGTAGTAGGAGTTGGCATGTAAAAAAAATGAAAATTAAAAAGGTTTCAAGAGAAAATAAAGTAGAGATTGGTATTTTTGAGTCTAAGAAGAAGACTTAATAAAAAAAAAAAATCGTATAAGAATATGAAATGAAAGATAAAACTTGATAATAAAATTATAATAAATTGAGAGATATAAAATAGTTGACATGCTTATAGAAAATAGAATCCTATTTTGAAAATTGAAATACTTAATGGATGAGAGAGAATTTAAATTTTAAAATTTAAATTTTATACTTTATTTTAGAAAAAATAGAAGAAAAATAATAAAATAAAAATATATTATGAAACTATTTGAATAATTTTATTAATTCATATTTATTGTTAGGGGTGAACACTGTTCGGTTTGAACCGAAATAACCGACCGAACCGATTTAATTTAATAATTTGATTCGGTTTTAAAATAAAATCGGTTCGGTTCGGTTTTAATTTTTAAAAATTTCGGGTTGGTCGGTTCGGTTCGGTTTTGGAGTCAAAATAGTTCGGTTGAACCGAACCGACCGAATTTAATCTTAAACGCAGCGTTTTAATATAGGGTTATATCAATTCAGTTCACTTCCCATCCCACGTCCTTCTTCACGCGGCGCATACGATACCTTCATCTCTCTCAGACCAAGTCCCTAATCTCCATCCTTCGCGTCTTCATCTCTCTTCAGTCCCGTAGCCACAGCCACCCACCCCAGTCGCCAGTCCCACAGCCACCCACCGGCCACCCACCCTGCCACCGACTTGCCAAAGCCAGTCTCTTATCTCCATCCTCTACCGCTTCAGTCCCGCAGCCACGGCCATCCACCCACCCAATTGCCAGTCCCACAGCCACCCACCGGCCACCCACTCGCCAAAGCCAGAGTCTCTTCTCTCCATCCTTCGCGTGTCTCTCTCATGTGGGAGTCTGAGAGTGAATCTGTTGTTGGTCAAGATTATGGTACTGGAGTTCTTAGCTCAAGCAAGCATGGCGTCAAGACCGATGGGTTTGAGCTCAGGGGCCAGTCATGGTGTGTTTGCTAAATGAAATTAAAAGTTCTGTTCTTTTTCAAGTTTTGGTTTGTTTTTGCTAATAGTTTAGCTTCTAATCATTCTTCTGCAGGTATGTTGCAACTGATATTCCAAGTGATCTTTTAGTTCAGATTGGAGTTGTATATTTCCACTTGCATAAGGTAGTCATTTTACTTCTCTCAAGCTCCAAATTCAAACTTCGATGGCAGAAAAATTAGTTCTTGATTTATATTGACTACCCATTTTCTCCATTTTTGTTATTGCATAAGTATCCTCTGCTTTCTCGGTGTGGAAAAATGAACAGATTAATATATGAATCACGCGACCCAGACCTGAGTAAAATAGCATTAGATGATCTTGCAGGAGGAGCTGAAGGATTTGAGCTTGTAGCAAAGTTCTGCTATGGAATTGTTGTTGATCTAACAATAGCCAATATCTCTGGCCTTAGATGTGCAGCAGAGTATCTAGAAATGACAGAGGACTTAGAAGAAGGTAATCTCATATTCAAAACTGAAGCTTTTCTTAGTTATGTGGTGTTATCATCATGGAGGGATTCTATATTAGTGTTAAAAAGCTGTGAGAAGCTCTAACCATGGGCGGAGAATCTCCAGATTGTAAGAAGATGCAGTGAATCCATTGCCTGGAAAAGCTTGTGCAAATCCGAAAGGGATCAGATGGGCATACACTGGAAAACCACCTATGATTGATTCAAGCCCAAGTAGAAATCAGTTGGTTCCTCCTGATTGGTGGTTTGAGGATGTTTCAATCCTTAGAATTGATCACTTTGTTAGAGTTATTACAGCAATTAAGCTGGTGAAGCTCAGTACCAACTCATTGATTAAGTATATTAGGTTAGAAGTTGTTGATTAATTTAGATTTTATGATTAATTGATTGGATTTTATGATTAATTAAATATATTAGGTTTAAATCAATTCTTATTGGGCTCAAATTATAATATAATTCAATGAAATTAAAAAAAAAGCTCAAAAACTGATTTTGAACCGAATCGAATCGAACCAATTTGATTCGATTCGATTTGATTTTCTATCTTATTTAGTTCGATTAGATTTACATTGTGAAATAATTCGGTTAAATCAACACCCCTATGTATTGTGGATCAAATTGAGCCATCAAGCTTTTTCCTTATAAAAAGTCAATACACTTTATAATAATTCACCTTAATGGACCAAACATTTATTGGGCGGTTCAAAACATGACAGCAAAAGATTCGGGTGGAATTTTGGAGATCTCATTGTATTGAAATATTGTTATTTACTTAACTTGTTATAAATTTAAAATATAAAAAAATAAATTTACCATTAATATTATATTTTAATTTAAAATAAATAAAATCTAAATTAAAATTCCTCTATTTTTCAAGAAAAATTATCATATTTCATTGATTTCATTTAAATTATTTTCTATGAGCTAAAAAGTTTTTTCTTTTTTTCAAAGGATAGAAATAGTTACTTTTTTCGATTTACTTATCACTTCATAATTAGGTTTGTCATTTTATGAATTAATAGCAGGTATATCTTTGGGACAGTAGTCCCACAGCTTTTCCTGCTGAAAACCACAGCTGACTATTTAAGTGATAAATTTTATTAAACTAAATAATTTTTTTTTCATTTTTGTTTATTTTTATAATAATATTATTATATCTTATTAAAATAAGTAAAATATTAACCACATAATAAAAGTTTTAGATATAAAATAATTATATTAAAGGAGTAACACTTAAACCTTCAGAATATATTTTTTTAAAAAAAAGCTCTTGGAGAATAGCTAACATTGACAATCTATGCAATTTATATTAATTTTTCTTGAAATTTAATAGTTTATTTATAATTATTAATATTAGTTTGAATTAAAATAAATGTTGCTAAATTTCAACTTTTTTTAAATTACTTTACCTTATATTATAAAAATAATATATATATATATATATATATATATATATATATAAACATCATATTAAATTATTCATAAAAAAATTAATCTTCATAATATAGAAAAATATTTTAATTGATTTTTTAGTTTTAAAAAATAGTAGTAAAAATTTTTTTATATTAAATATATACTATTTAATTTTTTTAGAATAGAATTTTTTTATAAAATATATTAATTTTTTTTAAAAAAATATATATTAATTAATTTCTCCATATTATACTTTAAATTTTTTCCGACCGTTAAAATTAATAAAAAATTAATTAATAAATTTAAAAATTTTAAATTATTTAATTTATTTTTAAAATTAAAAGATCAATTAATAAATCATTACTATGAAAATAGATAAAAATTATTATCTTAAATACTTAAACTTTAATCAGTAACAATTTAAAATTTACTGCATCTTTCTCCTTAAACCCTGATTTGCTTATTCTTTTGAATAAAAATATTTATTATATATAAAATATATTATTTATTAAAATATAGTATTATAAATAGTGAAAATTTGAAACTTCTAAAAATAATTTTAAATTATTATCATAATAGTATTAATACAATAATTTTATAGCTATTATTCTTAAATTAAAAATATTTTTTATAATATATCAACTAAATATTAATTTATTCAAGTCATTTTGTCAGTCCACATAATATTATTGGTGGGTAAAATTAAACCTTTATATATGGCTCTATGCCTCTTTGATGTTCAACGAGATCTCTTTTCAAAAAATAAAAAAAGGCAAGATGAAAGCAATTCATAAATATATATAGGGAAAAAGAGAAAAGGCATCCAACCCTAATTTCTTTATCTTCTCCAACTCCATTTCTTGCTCTTAAGGCCACACAATATCTTTCTATTGCTAACCCACAAAAGGTACGTCTGTAAAATATTTCATTTTAAGTGTATAATTTGTGTAATTAATTTTTTTTTCTTTGTATAATTACAATCAGATCAATGAAGATCGACATAAAGGAATCTAATCTGATACATCAAGCTGAAGATTTGCCTAATAATCAGCACCAGTGGCTCTCTAATTTAGATCGAATCCATGAAAGAAACAACATTCCTACAGTGTACTTCTACAAGGCAGCTGATCATCCAATCTCCTTTGAATCTAAAGTGCTAAAGGAAGCTTTGAGCAAAGTTCTTGTGCCGTTTTATCCGGTGGCCGGAAGGTTAGGAAGAGATAACAAAGGTAGACTTGAAATTGTTTGTAATAATGAAGGTGTGTTGTTCATAGAGGCTGAAACAGACTCTGAATTAGATGAAGTTGGTGACTTGATGCCCGTGGAAGTTTCTCAACTCATTCCTTCAGTTGATTATTCACAAGGCATTTCTTCTTTCCCAATTCTTGCTGTTCAGGTACAAACTCAGACGTATTTTATTTATTTATTATTTCAGAGACGTAAAAAATTTAGTTAGATCATCAAAATTTATAAATTCGATTTAAATAAAAATTTTCAGTTAGATATAATCTTAATATTTAAAACTTGCCATACTTGAAGTCTAAGATATATATTTGAAAATTAATTTTTTAGTTTATGTAGTATAAACAAAAATTATTAATTAGTCACTTAATTTTAAAAAATATATTAAAATAGTTTATAAAATTTTAAAAATTTAATTAGTCTTTTTTTAATTTTATTGGTCATATATTATAAAAAAATTTAAAAAATCTTAATACGGCAAAAAAAACTAATGATTATATATTTTTATAAAAAGTTTTATGATATTAAAAAAACTAAATAATAAAATATTTAATATTTAAAACTAATAAAATAATTAATTAGTAAATTATTTAAAATTTTAAGCGTCTTTTAATATATTTTTAAAATTAAAAAATCAATTAATAAAGTAAATTTTTCTATTTATTTTGAAAAGAATAATGAGTTTCACTTTTTATTTGTGGTTAGGTCACTAAGTTTAAATGTGGTGGACTATCTCTCGGACTTCGCTTTCATCACATATTAGCAGATGGTTTTGGGGCTCTCCATTTTATAAACACATGGTGTGATGTTGCACGAGGACTCTCCATTACAATGCCACCGTTCATTGATAGAACCATTCTTCGCTGTAGAGCTCCACCAACCCCAACATTTGAACATGCTGAGTATGATAAGCCACTTTCCATGAACTCTGCCACACAAATCCTAACATCACAACAAAATTGTATTCAAATATTTAAGATCACACTTCAACAACTTGAAACCTTGAAAAACAAAGTAAAGAATGCTGATGGAAAAACAAAGTACACTACCTATGAGATCTTAACTGCACATATATGGCGTTGCACATGCAAAGCACGCGCTTTATCTAATAATCAACCAATCAAGTTATTCATACCCATTAATGGTCGGTCTAGATTGCATCCTCCACTTCCTCCTAACTTTTTTGGTAATGTAATATTTTCAGCAACACTATTTGCTTTATCCGGTGAGATTTTATCAGAGACACTAAAAAACACTGTTGAAAGAATTGACAAAAAGATAAAGAGGATAGATGATGAGTATATGAGATCGGCCATCGATTACTTGGAAGTAATGGATGACCTAACCCCTATCTTGCGAGGCGCTAATACTTGTCGATGCCCAAACCTTAACATTGTTAGTTGGATGAGGCTGCCTTTCTATGATGCTGATTTTGGTATGGGAAAACCCATAATTGTGAGGCCTGCAAATCCACTTGAAGGCAAGGTATACATAATGCAAACTCCAAGTGATGATGGAAGTTGGCAGTTGGCCATATGTCTACTGGCAGATCACATGCAATCCTTCCAAAGGTTGTTTTATGAATTTTGATTTCTTATGCAAGTTTGTATTGCTATGAGTTTTATGTATGCAATGATCTACATCACTCTCTTCTTTCCACTTCAACTGAACATTCCAATTATGTTAGATGTCATGTTTTGAGATAATGAGCTTTTTTATAATTATGGAAACTTGATAATTTTTTCCATTTTAGATTGTTTCGAGTATAACACAAAGGCAACCCTAATAGTATTATATTGTATATATTTTTTATATGTTGATTCTAGAAACTTTTTTAATTCCTTCGTCCAGTGAAGATTATCCGATTACTACTTTATTTTACCGTTTAGATAATGGTATTTTTGCAGTATTTATAAAACTATTGTCTTAATTTTTTTTTTATAAGTGGAATAATTTATTATAAAATCCAAGAAAAACTTAGTGTGGCACACACCACTAATTCAGCCCCAAACAAAATACCCAACTTAGGCGCTTGCATGCTAAGTGAAAAAAAAAATTTGGTAAAGCAAAAAAAACATACACAAAGGCAGATTCAAGATAGAGACATCTAGAGCTAGATATACAAGTTTCTGGAAATAGAGGAGAATAAGGCACACAAAATCTTAAGCAACAAACAAACAGATCATAACCAAGCTATAAAATCTTCATGCCTACAAACACCTTGTTTGGCTAACGAGTCTGCAATCCAGTTTATCTCACGCAAAACATGCTGAAAACGATGGGAGGGAAAAACTTTAGAAAAATTCACAATTGAGCTGTGAACATGATCCAAAGTCCAAAGATGCTTATCATTTGAGGAGGTCCAAGAAACTGCAACCATAGAATTTGATTCAATGACAATGCCCATATAAGCATTTCACAAGTTCGATTTACCAACAAGGATGCTCAAACCCTTTTCAATGGCATAAAATTCTACAGCATTAGAATCACTTTGTCCAATAGAGCAAGAAAAGAAACAAAGAAAATGACTATCATAGTTACATAGAACAAAACCTGTACCCGCAAGTCCAGGCTTCTCTTTTTGCAGATCTATCAACATTCCATTTTAACAAACCATTAACAGGTTTTTCCCAAAGGATATTAACTCTTTGAGTTTGAGAGCCATTGGTCCAACCCTTAATAGCCTTAAAAGATGAAAGCAAAAGAAGGCCAGAGTAGAGAACGAAAACATGTAGAGCCTTCATCCAAATAGAAACACGGTGCAAAATGAGACAACAGAACTCATTCATTAAGCATCTTTCTCATCAAAGATTTTATTATTTCTTGTCAACTAAAAGGACCATAGAATAGCATAAGCTAAAGCAACCTAAAATTTTCATTGAAATTTACCAACCACTAAGAATTTCCATTCAGCCAAAAGCAATGGGAACACAAAAGAACAACCCCACCATCTAAGGAACCACACCCAGACATTCTAAGAAAATAAATAGTGAATAAAGATATGAGAGATAGTTTTCACAAACATATCACAGCTTGGACATGTCAGGTGGGATGATACAAGATGACAAAGCCACTCTTTTGAACATAATCTACCATGACTTATCAACTAGATCAAATTTTCAACCTTTGGTGGAGCAATACCCCAATTTCATATCACAAGATGAGGCTAGCAAACATTTATAAAGAGATTTCACAGAAAGAACCCATTTTTTTTCCGGTTTCCAAATGAGATGGTCTTGCTTAAAATTGCATAAATTCACATTACTAATAATAGCAAGCGACTCAAAGAGATAAACTCCCACTCCCATAGGTTGGGCTTCCATAAGAGCTTCCAAATCCAAATTCCATTATCCTAATAACCCAGATCACCATCATAGCATCCTGATCTGATGATAAATTAAAAAGTCTGTTAAAAATAAATTTCAAAGGTATTTCACCAAGCCATTTGTCATGCAAAAAATTTATTTTGTCCCCATTACCAATAGCAAAAGATATATTTTCTAAAATGAAAGATGCATCCCTTTGGATGTCAGCCCAAATAGGGGACAATTTATTACCCACAGCTATAGAAAGCCCACCACCCACCTGAAAAATATACTTGGATTTTAAGACCTAACCCAAAGAGATTCTTGGTCAGTACTAGGTCTTCAAATCTACTTGAAGAGAAGGACTTGATTTTCCGAGCTGATGTTTTTAATCCCTAAAGCACCATCTGTTTTAGACTGAATCAGGGTATTCCAGTAATAAGGTGTAATTTTTTATCAGACACACCAGGTACCAGACCAAAAAAAAAGTCTCGTATAAGACCTTAAAGATAGAAAGATAATAAAGAGGCAAGCTGCTGATGCATGAATTGATCAAAGTTAACATTCCAGGCATTGAGAGAACTTTACCTTTTAAAAAGACAATCTATTTTCAACATTATGGAGTATTGGTGACCATGTGCTACATCTTCTACTATTAGCACTAAGAGGAAAACCGAGATATCTTGTTAGTAAAAAACCAATATTACAGCAACAGAGATTGGCAGCTTCCTGAGTCACATCCAAAGAAACACCAATACCAAAAAGCATACTCTTATGGAAATTGACACTCAAGCCAGACATATAATAAAAACAATAAAGGATTCTTGAGATTGCCAAAATATTATCAATATGAGGAGTAGTGAGAAGGAGAGTATCATTTGCGAAGCATAAATGAGAAATGGAGAAGCTATAGCTTCTAGCACCTACTTTAACACCTTTGAGATGGCCATTCTTGATAGCTGAATTGATAAGAAAAACCAGCAGTTCAGCAGCAATAATAAATAAGAAGAGAGAAGTGGATCACCTTAGCGTAGGCCATTTTGCAAGGCGAATTCCTCTAAAGGGCACCTATTGATTAAAATATTAACTCTTGCCTTTGAGATAAAAATTCATATCCATTTTCTCTATTTTAACCCAAAACCCATGCATGACATAGTGTGGTTCCAGCAAACAGAATCAAAAACTTTTTCAAAATCTAATTTGAATAGAAAACATCCCTCCCCAGCCTTCTTGTGAAAATCAATTACTTCTGAAGCAATGAGAAAACCGTCAAGAATTTGCCTACCTGAAACAAAAGCACATTGATTCTTACTGATGATTAGAGGGAGTACTTTCTTGAGCCTAGCAGCCAACACTTTAGAAACAATTTTATAAACACCATGGATCAGACTGATTGGTCTAAAATCATTTGCTCTTGAGGCACCCACAACTTTCAGAATCAAAGAGATAAAGGAGGCATGAATAGAGGACGAAAGAGAAGCATTGGTGAAAAAATCATCAAAAAGCCTAAAGAGGACTGATGAGTTGCAAAAACTCACAATTTTGTTCCCATTTAATTCCATGATTTTACTGTAATTTTGATATAAATATTTAATTTTAATTTGAATTTAATTTTGGACAGATTTGTGAGCAGAAGTTGAGAAAATAAATAAAAAAAAGGCTGAATTAACGAATTTTTTATACTGGGAGGCTACAACCTTGACCAAACCTGTAACTCGAGGCGATGGGGAGATAAGATAGATTTTGCCACCTAAGCAAGGATAAAATCAGCTTCAAGTGGAGTCAAATTGAATCAAACTCAATAAGATGATGATAGAGAGAAGATGAGGATAGAGATAATATTAGGATAGAGATAAGATTGGGATAATAGATTCTATTTTAAATTTTATCTTTTTGTGCCTATATAAAGGCTCCTAGCATTCAACCAGAATCACATTCTACCTCTCACTCTCATTTCCTCTCTTGTTGCCCCCCACTCTCTTCTCCATCTTCTTTTCTTTTTCTTCTTCTTTTACTTAGTTTTTATAATTTTATTATGATCATAAGTGGCTAAACAATTTATTTTCAGTTGAAATTTAAATTAAACTGATGTTTGTTCAAGTTGTGAAGTTATGCACTTTAATTCTCTTCATCTTATTTTCTATTTTCTATTAATTTCTGAATTCGAGAAACACCACCTCCATTGTTGTTTCCTTGAGAATTCAAGGGGCCCATTGAATCTCTTGGGAAGACAACATATTGCTAATTAATCTAGTTAAATCCGTAATTGTTTAATTGGATTAATAACAAGTGGCAATTATTATATTAGTTTATATTAAGAAATTATTGGATTTGATTTAAATAAAATGTATGTTTTTATTGATCAAGTTTGAGTTCTTCTCTCTTAATGCAGTTGACTAATTAAATCTACACGCGTGTTGGGATTGTTAGTTAACTAGAAATTAATTTAAGCACGAAGCGGATTAATTTATTCATAAAGAAGAATTGGTGGGATTCGCTGTTTGACCACTATAACCAAACAATAGATAATAATATGAAATATTTAGTTTCTAACTAATGATCAATTACAAAATACCTCAATTTGATTACCTTCAAATGAAAGTTTTAATTAATTATTTGTTTATCAAGGTTTATTTTTATTGGCTTGCCCAAGGTAAAACCCCTCTCATAAAAAATGCTCTTCTTCTCACTTTTTGAATTAAACTATTCTTTTATTTCAAATTGGTCATCTAAATTAAACAAGATTAAGGTCTCTGTGGGATCGATACTCACTACCCTGTCTACAAGTTCTTGTCAATTGAGAAAAGGGAAGTAAATTTTAAATTGACGGATTCAACACCCGTCAAATTTTGGCGCCGTTGTCGGGGTACTCTAACAAATTTTTTTTTGTTTTTATGATCAAATCTGAGAATAGCAGGATTAAGTTTGATCCAGAAATTGAGAAGACTGCAAAAAGGTTCACTACAAAAATTTTCAGGATTACCAACGGATTTTTCCGTTGATAATCCTGTAAAAATCCGTTGGTAAACGAATTACCAACGGATTACTAACGGATTACGATCCGTTGTTAAAAAGTTCGTTGGTAAATTTTTACCAACGGCTTTGAAGTCCGTTAGTATTACTAACGGATTTACTAACGGAATTTCCGTTAGTAATACTAACGGATTTACTAACGGATTTTAAATCCGTTAGTAAATTGAGAGAAAAATAATTTACTAACCGATTTTAAATCCGTTGGTAAATCCGTTAGTAAATCTATTGAAAATTTAAATACTTTTAAAATAATTATTATTTCAATTAAATAATAAATTTCATTATTAATATTATTTTTTATTAATTTAATAAGATTTAAAATTATATTATTATTATTACTAAGTTTGTAATTTATGTCCAATATTTATTAGAAATGTATAGAAAGTAGAAATAAGAGAAAAGTAGATGAGAGAAAATGATAAAAAAAAAAGAAAGAAAAAGAGAAAAGAAAAAAATGATAGAAAAATAAAAATTATGAAAAAGAAGGAAGAATGAGAGTAGAGTAAAAAGATGATAGAAAAATGAGAAAAAAATAGGAAATGATTAGAGAAGAAAATAATGGAAAAAGTATAGATAAAAAGAAAATGATAGAAGAAAATAATATGAGAGGAAATAATATGAATGATAATTATAGAGAAAATTAAGAATAAGAGAAGAAAAGGAAGAAAATAATGGAAAGAAAATAGAGAAAGTGAAAGGAAAATTATGGAGGAAAATAAAGAAAATAATTGAAGAGGGAAGAGAATGAGATAAAAAAGGATAAGAGATGAAAGGAAAATAATAGAAAAAAAATGAGATAAGAAAGTGAAATGAAAGAAAGTAATAGAAAAAGAAAGAAAATGAGGGAAAGGGAAAGAAAATGGAAGAAGTAAAAATGATAAAATGAATGAATGATAAAAGGAGAAAATTTGGTATTATATTTATAAAAGTAGATCACTAACGGATTTACTAACGGATTCAAATCCGTTAGTAAATTCTGAAAAAAAAAAGGCAGGCTTTTTCCCTCCAAAAATTACTAACGGATTTTCAAATTCGTTAGTAAATCCGTTAGTATTACTAACGGATTTACTAACGAATTCAAATCCGTTAGTAAATTCTGAAAAAAAAAAAAAGAGCGGGCTTTTTCCCTCCAAAAATTACTAACGGATTTTCAAATCTGTTAGTAAATCCGTTAGTAATACTAACGGATATTTATCCGTTAGTAATCCGTTAGTATTACTAACGGTTTACCAACGAATTTCAAATCCATTGGTAAATTTTTACATAAATTTTTTTATATTAAAATTTACTAACGGATTTTCAAATCCATTAGCAAATCTGTTGAAATTACTAACGGATATTCATCGGTTAGTAATCTGTTAGTATTACTAACAGTTTACCAACGGATTTTAAATCCGTTGATAAAGTTTTACATAAAATTTTTTATATTAAGATTTACCAACGGATTTTTAAATCCGTTAGTAAATCCATTAAAATTACTAACGGATTTTCATCCGTTAGTAAAATCCGTTGGTAAATCACAACTTTTTTATAGTGGTTGAGAAAAGCAACCAAGTTGCAAAAAAGGCCAATTCGGGAGCCTCTCAACCATCTGCCCGATCCCCTCTGCGCACCGAAGATACCTCATCTTCAACAGCAACCGAGCCTCCAGCTGACACAAACCAAAGAGACAATATGGCCGCAGCTGCTGCCGCTGAAGAGCAATCCCTTTGCATTACATACCCAATACTGAATGCACCATTGGAATTACGAACAGGTATGATTCATATGTTACCAAAATTCCAAGGTTTGGAGAATGAAGACCCTCATCGTCATCTAAAAGAGTTTTATGTGGTTTGTTTAAGTATGAGACCACAAGGTATAACTGATGAACAAATAAGGTTGGTAGCTTTCCCTTTCACTTTAATTGAATCTGCTAAGGATTGGCTCTACTATTTGCCCCCAGGTTCAATCACCACTTGGGTGCAAATTAGAGACTTATTCTTAGAAAGATTTTTTCCAGCGACCAAAGCATCATTAATAAGAAAGGAAATAAGTGGAATTAAACAAAGAAAAAATGAAACTTTACATGAATATTAGGAAAAGTATAAGAAATTAATTGCAAGTTGTCCAAAACATGAAATCACTCCAAAACAACTTAATCTTCACTTTTACGAAGGGCTTTTTCCATTAGAACGAAGAATAATAGATGCTGCTAGTGGAGGAGCCATTGCAGAAATGGAACCTGAAGAAGGTAAAACTTTAATCTCCAAATTAGCTGCCAATTCTAGACAGTATGGTCAAGAAGAGGACATTTCAAGAAATGCCAATGAAGTAAGTATTGCATCTTTAGATTCTAAAATTTCACAACTAATAGCTACAATTCAACAATTGGCTGCAGGGAATAATGTATGAACTTGTGGCATTTGCAAACAAGCCAACCATCCCACAGATATGTGTCCTATCCTTCAGGAAGGAGAACAACAAGTAAATGCTATTGGAGGGTTCAATGAACAACAAATGAAGTATAACCCATTTTCAAGCACTTATAATTCCAGGTGGAGAGATCATCCAAACCTTAGCTATGGGAATAGACAACAGAACTACCAACCAAGAACCAACTATCAAGCTGCAAAATCAGGTATGTCTCTAGAATACATTGTTCAATCCATTGCTAATAGCACTCTTGCTTTTCAACAGGAAACAAAGTCAAGCATCCAGAATTTGGAGAATCAAATGAGCCAACTTGCTACATCAGTAAGCAAGCTAGAATCACAAGGGAAACTACCCTCCCAAATTGTGCCAAATCCAAAACAGAATGTAAGCGCAATTTAGCTGCGAAGTGGGAAAGAGTTAGACTCTGCCAGCCCGAAGAGGCTTGCCCAAGGCAATACGGCAGACCAGAAGGCAGAGGCAGAAATAGAGATTCTAGAAGAGAAATAACCCCAGGAATTCGAGGAAGAACAATCCCCAATGCAGATAATACGTTCACCTTTTCCCGAAAGATTTGCTCAATCAA
This sequence comes from Manihot esculenta, assembly GCF_001659605.2. Lineage (NCBI taxonomy): Eukaryota > Viridiplantae > Streptophyta > Magnoliopsida > Malpighiales > Euphorbiaceae > Manihot > Manihot esculenta. The sequence goes on from NC_035166.2 coordinate 9,295,166, forward strand.
AAAGAGAAAATGAAGAGAGAGAGATCTTGGAGATTTTTCGCAAAGTCTAGGTAAACATACCCCTTCTTGAAACCATAAAGCAAATACCCAGGTACGCGAAATTTTTAAAAGACCTTTGCACTAATAAAAGAAAATTATATGGGTACGAAAAGATTAGAGTAGGGGAGAATGTGTCAGCTGTACTCCAAAGAAAAGTTGCACAAAAATATAAAGACAAAGGCATGTTTGCAATATCATGTAAAGTTGGAAACCTTGAAATCAAGAAGGCAATGTGTGATTTAGGAGCTTCCATAAATGTTATGCCTCTGTCAATTTATTTGTCTTTGGATGCAGGTCCTTTGAAATAAACAGGAGTTACACTCCAACTCGCCGATATATCAATAGTTTATCCTAAGGGCGTGTTGGAAGATGTTTTGGTCCAAGTGGGAAGATTAATTTTCCCAGTTGACTTTTTTGTCTTGGATATGGAAGATAACAATTCATCCAACTCTACAGATTTATTGCTAGGAAGACCATTCCTTAGCACAGTTAGAACGAAGATCGACGTGCACGAAGGCACACTTTCAATGGAGTTTAATGGAGAAGAGATAAAGTTTAATGTTTATGATGCAATGAAGCATTCTGATGATAATTTTTCTCTTTGCAGCATAAATGTAGTTGATCCTCTCGCTCAAGAAGCCTTTGAACTAAGCAAGAAAAACAAGTTGAAGGTAGTTTTAACCGAAAACTTGACAATAGGCTGTCTTGACAATAGCACATCGCAATTCAGTGAAGAAATCATAGAAATAATCCACTCATTGGACACTTTGAACCATAAGGCACCAGAACTTGAGTTAAAATTACTTCCAGCTCATTTGAAATATGTATTTTTGGAAAGTAATAACACATTTTCAATCATAATCTCCTCCAAGTTGAATCCTTTAAAAGCAATGAAGTTAATTTGGGTGTTGAATGAATATGAAGAAGGAAGTGGATGAAACATAACATGCCACTGTCCAGCCTAGGACAATAAATAAAGGCGCTACTTGGGAGGCAACCCAAGATTACAGGCTTGCCCAAGCCTATAGAGTCACAAGTAAGTTTTCTTTTAATTTTTAATTTTAAATTAATTTATTTGTTATTTTTGGAGCAGATTAGATCTTCTAGACAATTCAAAACTTTTAGGGAACCTTTTTGGAGGTAAGTTATTATTTTTAAATTGCTCTCAAAGGAAGGTAGGTTCTGTTCTACTTCATTTTATTTTCTATTTAAAAAAATAAAAAATAAAAATAAAAATAAAAAAAGGAAAAAAAAGAAAAACAATAAATAAATAAAAAAATAATAATAAAATAATAATATTAAAAAATTAAAATTAAAAAAAAAAGAGAAACCTTTTTTTTTTCTCTCCTGTCATCTTCATCTTCTATCTCTTTCTTTTTTCTATCTTTTTCTTTTTTCTTTTCTTCTCTTCCCTGCAGATGGCCGCGCCGCCTCTTCCCGTGCCATTTCCAACGCCGCCAAGAGCCACGCTGCCGGTGCAACAATCAGGAGCTGCCGCTCATCGCGTCGCCGTTAGAATGCTCCGACCAGGCCTCACGCGCAGCGCAAACCAGCGGACGCACCGGTCGCATCCCCTTCCGCACATGCCTCCTCGCTGATCGCAGCCCCTTCCGCACATGCCTCCTCGCTAATCGCAGCCCCTTCCGTGCGTTCCTCACTAGTTGCTCCTTCCTCACCGGTCGTAGCTTCTTTTACCTCTGCTGCCGTCAACCACCTCACCAGTTGCAGCCACGCGCCATCATTTGTAGATGAGATGAGTTATGATGATGAGGAGGTGAAACATGAGATCCTGAAGCAACTCCAAGATCAAAAAAATGCAACCCAACCACCAGCAGCCTGAGTTCTATGCGATTTACTCAGGGAAGTTTTCTTTAACTTACTTTTATTTTATTTTGTGGACTTCCCCATTTGATTGAATTTTTTTTCCCACATTGAGGGCAATGTGAGGAGTAAGTGTGGGGGGAGATGTGGTATGAAAATAGAAGTGTTTTTGTGATTAATGAGATCGAGTTGATGATCGAGGAACATTCTGAAATTTTTGAAAATTTTTATTCTTTTTCTGCTATTTTTCTTTGAGTTTTTGGTGTTTGAGTTAGAGGCTTGTTAGTATTGTTTTTAAGGCTTGTTTTGAAAACTCATGAAGTATGGTCCTTATGTAAATAGTTGGGTAATGAATGCATGTTCTTTTAAATGAGTTGCTGCCCTTTGTTGAGAATGAATTAAAGGACATTTTCTAGATTAAAGGGTGTCATAAAATTAAAAAAAAAAAAGAAATAAATGCACTCCTATGACCCATTCCTCTAGTTGCTTGATCAATTGGTTACCAACCCGATGGCCCAAGTAGTGCGGTACTTGGTGACCCCTTAAGGTAATTCTGTATGGAGAAATCGGTGTTTGGGAGAGTATCACCCCTTTTGGGCCGTTTAAAAAACTCGCCCATACCTTTTTATTGGGTAATTATGAGTGGAGCTAGTAGCCACCTGAGGCAAGTGGCTCAGTAACCATTTGTTTCACGTTCACTTTATCGGTTTCAGGCAAGATATAGTAGGAAGTGTAAATAATAAATAATAAACCCCCAAATCTTTAAATTTTATTGGTCTAGTCAATAGTTCTAAGATTCTATTCTTTCAAAAGGGCAGTTTAATATTATATGGCATTCTAATATTTTATGTGCTTGAAATTGAATTAAGGACTAACTTTATGTCTTGAGAAACACGTTTTAAATATGAAACTTGTTGAAGTGAACTTTGGTGAATTAAGCTATTTCTGCTATCATCCTATTGCATGACAATTTGGTTCTTTGTTTTGGACAAATTAAATTTCAGATTAGTTGAGGACAAGAATGTATTTTATTATTTCATTTCAATTTTTATGCTTGAGGACAAGCAAAGGTGCAAGTGTGGGGGAATATGATGAGTTGCAAAAACTCACAATTTTGTTCCCATTTAATTCCATGATTTTACTGTAATTTTGATATAAATATTTAATTTTAATTTGAATTTAATTTTGGACAGATTTGTGAGCAGACGTTGAGAAAAGGAAGAAAAAAAGGCTGAATTAAAGAATTTTTTATACTAGGAGGCTACAACCTTGACCAAACCTGTAACTCGAGGCTATGGGGAGATAAGATAGATTTTGCCACCTAAGCAAGGATAAGATCAGCTTCAAGTGGAGTCAAATTGAATCAAACTCAATAAGATGATGATAGAGATAAGATGAGGATAGAGATAAGATTGGGATAATAGATTTTATTTTAAATTTTATCTTTTTGTGCCTATATAAAGGCTCCTAACTTTCAACCAGAATCACATTCTACCTCTCACTCTCATTTCCTCTCTTGTTGCCCCCCACTCTCTTCTCCATCTTCTTTTCTTTTTCTTCTTCTTTTACTTAGTTTTTATAATTTTATTATGGTCATGATTGGCTAAACAATTTATTTTCAGTTGAAGGTTAAATTAAACTGAGGTTTGTTCAAGTTGTGAGGTTATACACTTTAATTCTCTTCATCGTATTTTCTATTTTCTATTAATTTCTGAATTCGAGGAACACCACCTCCATTATTGTTTTCTTGAGAATTCAAGGGGTCCATTGAATCTCTTGGGAAGACAACATATTGCTAATTAATCTAGTTAAATCCGTAATTGTTTAATTGGGTTAATAACAAGTGGCAATTAATATATTAATTTATATTAAGAAATTAGTGGATTTGATTTAAATAAAACGCGTGTTTTAATTGATCTAGTTTGGGTTCTTCTCTCTTAATACAGTTGACTAATTAAATCTACACACGTGTTTGGATTGTTAGTTAACTAGGAATTAATTTAAGCGCGAAGCGGATTAATTTATTCATAAGGAATAATTGGTGGGATTCGCATGTTTGACCACTATAACCAAACAATAGATAATAATATGAAATATTTTATTTCTAACCAATGATCAACTGCAAAATACCTCAATTTGATTATCTTCAGCTGAAAGTTTTAATTAATTATTTGTTTCTCAATTTTCAATTACATTATTTATTTATTTATTTTCTTTTCTCTTTTAGGTTTATTTTTATTGGCTTGCCCAAGGCAAAACCCCTCTCATAAAAAAATTCTCTTCTTCTCACTTTTTGAATTAAACTATTCTTCTATTTCAAATTGGTCATCTAAATTAAACAAGATTAAGGTCTCTGTGGGATCGATACTCACTTACCCTGTCTACAAGTTCTTGTCAAGTGAGAAAAGGGAAGTAAATTTTTAATTGACGGATTCGACACCCGTCAAGGACCTCCTTAATAAGAGCCCATGCCTGCTTATAAAAGTAGAAATTTGCACCATCAAGGCCAGGAGCTTTAGAAGAATCATATTGCCATACAACTGATTTTATTTCTTCCAAAGAAAAAGGCAATTCAAGACTCTCAGCAATTTCTGATGAAAGAGATTGTAAAGGCATATTAGGGAGCATACCAGAAAAAGAACGCAATTTACAAAAGCGATCTTTAAAATGGTCAACAATGATCCTCTTTATTGAAGTTGCATCATGAAATAACACATCTCCATTTGAGTTTTTGAGGATGGTATTCTTCCTCAATCGATTTGAACACTATAAATGAAAAAAATCTTGTATTTTTATTCCCTAATTTACACTAAGCCATACGAGCTTTCTGTCTCTAAATACTTTCACAATGAGAAGTATAAGAAGCTTTATCAGCCAACAATGAAAGAAAATTCATTTTTTTCCCTAATGTTAATATCTTGTTTTCCCCAGTAATTTCTAATTCATCAATCTTAAAGCAAATCTACTTTAAATAAATATCAGCATACCTAAAAACTTCAGAGTTTCAAGATTTCAATTTTTGGCGAAGCAACTTTAGTTTAACTGGGAAAGAAGCAGAGGGATTAACAACCATACCTTCATTTCAAAAAGATTCCACCATTATTGTAAAATCAGGCAAAGACCACCATGCATCAAGGAAACGAAAAGGTAATCTAAGTCTACAAAGATAAAAGTCCAAAATGCACAAACACTAAAAATGTAATCTCACTAACTCATTAACCCAACATAGAAAGCCAAATAATATGCTGCTCCCTCCTTGCTAAAACCCTAACTACTTTTGTCGACCATTTGGAAACAAAGGCTGAAACTCTTCAAACTAAGAGGGCAAAAATCATATTTTGGTCTTTCAAATTTAGGCAAATAATCATATAACACCTTAAACCTTTTCTTTGGGTCCAAATTGAACATAAACATTTTAAAAGAATCAAATACAAAACTAATGGTATTAGTTGACGCTATCAAAAATTTTCGTAAAGTTGTTTATTTATAAATAAAATAGTAATTTTATATTTAAACAACTAAAAAGTATATTAAAAACTATTTTTAAAAAATATCTCAAAAGACCTATCAAGCAGATATAGAATTTGCCCATGGTGCTATTGGATTAAAATTAGCAAAAGGAGATTGATCTATATTTTTGCATGTAAAAACTAAAAAGAGAATTCCAAGCAAGCAAAAAAGTGACAAAACTTAGCATCAAAATTGCTGATACTCTATCCATGGAGCAATAAGAGGTCTTCGACTTCTATGATTAGTGATAATAAGTTGAAAGAGGAACTGGATTTAGCATATGAGTATAGTGTTGAGTTCTCTGGTTAAGGATCTTATCACAAGTCGATGAACTGCTGAATCTTCAGCTGCAGCAACCTTTCCCTTATTTCTATTTCTTCCTTACTTTGCTGAACCTATGATTGTAGTGATGGAACTCGTTGGAGGGAGCCCCATTACCTCAAGACTCATTAAAGGGAGAACCTCTAGTCCCGATTTGTATATCAGAATATGTTTCCTTTATTCATAGAATTCTTCTCTATAAATAGATATTAAAAATAGAGTCCTACTATAAATAGTCCTAAGTAAATCAGAAGTCCTACTTAAAATTAAATAGCAAAATCCAAGTAAATCAAAAGTCCTACTTAAAATAAAATAGCAAAATCCATATCAGAATAAAATAGCACTATGACAGCATATTCTTAGTCTAATAAAACTCATCCTTATCTGAAACTAGTCTTTTCAAGAGAGGACGATTAAGTGTTTGAGTTGCGATCTACTTGCTGCTGTCGACGATAAGTTTTGTTGATAAAAGTGTCTATAACATCTTTCCTTCCATTGAAAAATAGCTTGTTCGCAAGCTAGTAGTCTGGATAAGCCTGTTGAAAGTCATCCAAAGTCTCCCACATGGCATCAAAAGCTGCTAAACCAATCCATTGAACTAAGACTTCTCATATCCCTTGGTTGAGACGTGCCCGGATAATGTGTGCTGGTACGGGAAATGCGCGGCCATTTGTCACAAGTGGTAATGCGGGCATTGGTGTTGGCAAAATGTCTTTGAAAGGCTTTAGCAAAGAAACATAAGACATCATGGAACTTACTAGAGGAAGGCAAAGTCAATTGATAGGCCACATTTCCTATTTTTTGCAGCACCTGAAATGGGCGATAAAACTTTGGCAGCAACTTGTTTCCTTACTATTTTATAATAGTGAAATGGAGACATGGATGCAAACGAAGCCAAATCCAATCATCCTTTTCAAAAGAAATATCTATGTGGCCTTTATCATAGTATTGCTTCATGCGTGCTTGAGCTTGGTGTAGGCGAAATTTGACTTCTTCCAAAACTTGATCCCTTTTTTGCCACATCGACAGTCTCCAAACGAGTAGAACCTGGGTTGTAGGATAAAAATTGAGGTGGTTCTCTGCCATAAACAACACAGAATGACGTGGTTTTGATTGTTGTGTGGAAGGAAGTATTATAACAAAATTCCACCCATGTTACCCAATCCACCCAACTTTTTGGTTTGTCCTCGACAAAGCATCTCAGGTACATTTCAATGGTACAGTTCACCACTTCGGTTTATCCATTCGATTGAGGGTGGTAAGCAAAGAAAAGGCCAATGGTTCCCACTGTAATGACCCGAAAACCGGACCGCTACCGGTGCTAGGATCCAGATCGACTTAAGGTCACCGGGACCCGTAGCAAGCCTATTATACATCCTGTACATCTGATAAAATCCCATACATGATCATACATTAGCATAAAAACTTTAAACTTTCACATACCAAGCTTCACCTGTACATGCACTAACTGTATACATAAAACCCCTTACTGGAGCCCTCATCAAATGCTCCAGTTGGGTCAACATCTCATATGTCAAGCCTGGTTCAACATATAACAACATTAAAACATTTCATATAGATCATGTACAAAAAGGGATTAACCATACATTAGGGCCAAGCACAATACTAAACCATGAAACATTCTTTACATTACATTACATCATACCATTTTACATTACATGTCCACTTCTAATCTATTACATAACATAGACATAACTCTGTTGGATTTCCCATAGCTACCTGTACTCCTGCAAACCTGGGGGTTAAGGGAGAGGGGTGAGCTACAACAGCCCAGTGAGCAGAACTATAAAAAACATTTAAATAAACATATGCCATCATGAAATGTGTCACATCACAAGTAAATCACATCACGGATGGACTGACTCAAAAATCCCTCTACTCTGTGCCTGGCCCTCGAAGGAGCTCCTCAGGACTTCTGTTACATACATAAGCTCTGTGCCCGGCCCTCGGTGGGGCTCCTTAGGACTTCTGTTACATAGCATAATATCTAAAGGGCTAATGGGTCGTCTTGTTGTCCATCCACACTCACAATGAATAATGCAATGCGGCATATTCGTGGATTCTAATGCAAACAACCTATTACATATCATGATGCATGAACATGCTTAAAACATTTGCTTTCTTTGAAATAAAAGATTCGTTTAGTTCCACTCACCTCTGGCTGACTCTGAACTAACTCTGTAGCAGCTACCTCACTGCTGATCACCTCGGTTCCTCAAATCCGATCCTACACAGGTGGACTCAAATGAGGGACCAAACAGACTCTAACATGACTCTAAACATCTCTCCAAAAACCCTCTAAAACATCATAAAACATGCATACAAAACAGGCAAAGGAAGGCTAGACAGGGCACTTTCGGCGGCAGGTTCGGCGGCCGAAGGTGCTTCCAGAGCCGAAACTCACCGACCTTCGGGGGCAGGTTCGGCGGCCGAAAGTCCCCTCCAGAGCCGAAAGTCCAAACTTTCGGGGGCAGAGTTCGGCAGCCGAACCTGGGTTCTCCAGAATGGCAGAACCCGATTCCGCTTCCTGCATTCAACCATCCCAACACCTCTCAACATGCATTCAACTATTCTAAAACATGCATACACTTATTCAAGCATATATGGGCATAAAACTAGCCTATACCCCAACAAACATCAACATATCATCATTTTAAGCATAAAGGGTACATAAACCCTAACATTTTACATCTACTCTAAACATGCATCAAACACCCTTAACCCCTTCTTAAAACTTACTTAAAACATGAAAGAAGAGGAGGATCTACACTTAGCTCTTGAAGATCGAGAGGAAATGTGATGCCAAACTTGGAGATGTGGAGGAACGAGCTCCGGGGGTCTCCAAGCTTCAAAGCTTTGGTCTTAACTTAAGATCTTCAAAAATAAGATGAAAACTCATAAAAATCATGAGAGACTTGAAGGAAAAGCACAAGATCGACAAGGGGTGGCAGAGACTCACCTTGCCCGGAAATGGAGAGAGAAAACTCGCCCATTTGCGAACAGGGAGCCCTTTATAGCTGGCTGGCTAGACCACTTTCGGGGGCCAAAAGTGCCTCCACATCCACCCCATGTTCGGCAGCCGAACCTGGGTTTTTCCCTCAAGCTCTTTTCTTTTCAAAACTCAATTTCTTTCTTCCTTAAAACCATAAAACATGTATAAACATTTTGTGAAAACCTTATTTTACCCTTCTAGAAGGCTCTGACATCCGAGAATTTCGGATTCCAACGGAGATTCCGCCGGAAAGTAGGAATTCTGATGCCGGGGTCTAGCCGAGTATTACATTCTTCCCCCTATAAGAACATTCGTCCCCGAATGTTCAACAAACAAACATATGCATAGCATAGCATAAACATAAACACATAAACACATACAAACACTAACCTTAGAAGAGATAGGGGTATTACTAGAGCATAGACTCCCGTGTCTCCAGGTACATTCTTCTATATTGTGGTGATTCCAAAGGACTTTCACCATCGGGATTTTCTTGTTCCTCAACTTTCTGATCTGCATGTCTAGGATCCGCACTGGCTGCTCTACATAGGTGAGATCTCCTAGGATCTCTACATCAGGCTCATTAAGAACCTTATCCGGATCTGACACGAACTTTCATAACATGGAAACATGGAAAATCGGATGGATTCTCTCCATTGAAGCAGGTAAGTCCAGCTTGTACGATACATTCCCAATCTTCTACAAGATTTCAAAGGGTCCGATGTACCGTGGAGCTAGCTTACCTTTCTTCCCAAAATGAATCACCCCTTTCATAGGAGACACCTTGAGCAACACCATATCTCCCTCCTGAAACTCTACATGCTTCCTGCATACATCTGCATAACTCTTTTGCCTGCTCACAACAGTCCTGATCCTTTCTATGATAATGGGCACTATTCTGCTGGTGATCTCTACTAGTTCAGGCCCTGCTAAGGCCCTTTCTCCCACTTCTTCCCAGCAGACAAGTGACCTGCACTTCCTTCCATACAAAGCTTCATATAGAGCCATCCCTATGCTAGCATGATAGCTGTTATTGTAGGCAAACTCCACCAAAGATAGATGTTGTCTTCAAGAACTGCCAAAATCTAGCACGCACATTCTGAGATACCTTCAATTGTCTGGATGGTCCTCTTCGACTGTCCGTCCGTCTGTGGATGGAAAGCAGTGCTAAAGTCCAACCTGGTACCCATAGCATTCTGCAAACTCCGCCAAAACCTGGAGGTGAACTGGGGTCCCCTATCTGACACTATTGAAATGGGAGCCCCATGCAACCTGACCACTTCTTCAACATACACCTGCGCCAACTTGTCCACAGAATAGCCACTCCTGATAGGGATGAAGTGAGCAGATTTGGTCAGTCTGTCCACAATCACCCATATTGTAATACCCGGCTTGAGTCCGGCATCGAAATTCCTGTAGTTCGGTGAAATTTCGGGTGTCGGAACCCTCGAGAAGGGTAAGACATATGGTTTCATGTGTTTTTAAGAGTTTGCAATGTTAGGAAAATGATGTTTGAAAGAAAAGCAACAAGGGAGAAATGCAAAGGTTCGGCCGCCGAAGGTCACTTTCGGCCGCCGAACATTGCATGGTTTCGGGTTCTCCTTCGGCTGCCGAAGGTGGTCTGGCCAGCCACCTATAAAAAGGGCCAAGGGTCGGTGGAAGGAGGATATTTCTCCTCCACTTGCAGCCAGAGGTGAGTTCAAGCCTCTCCCACGTTGACTTTCATGTTTTTCATGGTTTTCACAAAATCTTTCAAGGGTTTTAAGAGTTTTGATGTGTTTTGAAGGTTTTGAGCAAAAATAGCAAGTTTGGAAGTTTGGAGCTTTGGAAGAGATTTTCTTCATATCTCCACGTTAGGATCACTTGATCTCTTATTTGGAAGAGGTAAGTAAAGATCCAGAACCTCTTTTACTGATTTTTGAAGGTTTTATGGGAGTTGTATGGATAGTATGCATGAATAGGGTTTTGGTTGAGGTTTTGCATGATTTAGTGTTTAAGCATGTGTAAGTGTTGTTTGATGTGTTTCTTTGGGTTATAAGGTAGTTTTAGGCCCTTTTATGCATGTTTTTATGGTATGTGCTAGTTGGGAGTAGTTGATATGCATGTTGGGTAAGTTTTGTGTTGAGTTTGCATGAAACAGAGCAGGGTTCTGCCCAGCGGGCAAAACCAGGTTCGGCTGCCGAAGGAAGGTTCGGCCGCCGAACCCCTTGTGGAAGCAGTTTCGGCTGCCAAAGCTTGCCCCCGAAAGCTAGGCTTTCGGACTTTCGGCCGCCGAAAGAGAGAGTTCGGCCGCCGAAAGAGAGAGTTCGGCCGCCGAAAGTGTGTGAGTTTCGTCTCTGGACAAGACCTTCGGCCGCCGAAGGTGCTGCCGAACATGCATGAGTTTCGTCTCTGGAGAGGGGTTTCGGCCGCCGAACCTGCCGCCGAAAGTGCCCTGTCCAGCTTTCTTTTGCATGTTTTATGTGATTGTTTGGGGATCTTTAAGAGGGTTTTGGGGAGTTTCTTAGAGATGTTCTTGAGTGAGTTTGGTCCCTCATTTGAGTCCACTTGTGTAGGTACGGACCAGAGGAACCCCAGAGAGCAGCAGTGAGCACTGTTTACCCTGCAGAGTTAGTACAAAGTCAGCCAGAGGTGAGTGGAACTTCTCTTTTCAGAACTAAACTGCTTTGAGCATATGTCATGCATCATAAGATTATAGTAGGATGTTTGCATTAGTTTCACGAAGATGACGCATTGCATAATACGATGTGTATGAGGTTGTGGATAGACCAAGGCGACTCCAATAGCCCAAGCTCTGTTATAAGACCTGGCTGGGCCAGGCAGCCATCTGTAGGTAAGACCTGACTAGATCAGGCAGCAGAGATAGTAAGACCTGGCTGGGCCAGGCAGGCAGAGTTGTAAGACCTGGCCGGGCCAGGCAGATTGAGGTTGTAAGACCTGGCTAGGCCAGGCATCCTTCCAGTGGGATTTTTGGTGGTCATGTCTATCCCTGAGATGATGTGTTGTTATGCATTCCATGAGATCATTATTTTCAAACTATGGTTTATAGTTCTGCTCATTGGGCTTGTATAGCTCATCCCTCTCCCCTATCCCCCAGGTTTGCAGGTTCAGAGTCCAGAGGGAGTCCAGCAGGGTTTGCAAGAAGAAGAGTTATGTAATAGTTAGTGCGGACATGTACATGTAAAGAGAGAATATATAGTAGGTAGCTTTGTGCTTGACTTATAAGAGTTGTAATCCCTTTTTGGTGTACACATGATCCTTTTATGTATGTTTTCTTTTATTGTTATGAATATGAGAAAACCAGGCTTAACATTATGAGTTGAGAGATCAGAAATAGTGCATCCACAGGTTAAGCCCTGGAGGAAAGAAACGTTTTAATAGTTTGACAGAAAATATATGATCATGTATGGGATTTCACAGGTATACAGACAGAATAGCAGGCTTACTACGGGTCCCGGCGACCTTAAGTCGATCTGGATCCTAGTGCCGGTAGCAGTTCGGTTTCCGGGCTGTTACACATATGGAGTCCAATTTGTTGGACATTTCCGGTAACCCCACCACAAAATCCATAGCTATATTCTCCCATTTCCACTCTGGAATCGGCAGTGGGTTAAGCATTCCAGCTGGCTTCTGATGTTTCAGCTTCACCCTCTGACATACCTCGCAAGCGGACACGAACTGTGCCACTTCTCTTTTCATAGCTGGCCACCAATAAACTCTCTCACCACCAGTCTCCTCTCTGCTGTAACGTGGGATAGACTGCCAAGTGATTTTCGGCTTAGGGCATCTGCCACAACATTTGCCTTACCCGGATGGTACTGAATTTTGCAATCATAGTCACTAAGCAGTTCTACCCATATAGTCTAATAACGATTTTAATAAAAAGACAATTTTATTAACAAAAAGAGTATTTTATCAACAAAATGACATCTTCAGGATTAAATCGTTTTTCATAAAAAAAAAGGGGACTAAATTATGGTTTTAGTTCAAGGACTATATTGTAAATGCCTCAAACTTATATCCAGGTCAGCAGGTCAAGGATCCTACAAGACTGTAGTTAACTTGCATCTGATCCTTGCATATCTGCAGCAAGGACAAATGTAGTTGAATTTTTAAGTCATATTGTATCTTAGCATCAAGAAATATATCACTCGTACAAGTTTCTTCACATTGCATAGATCTCCAAGAAATAGACTGATCAAGAGTGTCAGTCTGTTTGATATCCCATTTCTATTTTCCAACATTTTTATTTCCCTAAAACTAAAATGCCCTGTACTTTAGGTTCCCAAAAAGAAAAGGAAAAGGGTTTGAGAGGTGATATGAACAATTAGTTTGATAGAGATAAGATCTCAACAGCTTGCCTGAAGTTGAATTTTGGATGCACACAAAGCTTTTGAAGCAGAAATCTAGAATTGGGGCTTGGGAATAGACAATTGCAGCAGACTTTACTAAGACAGAGGATGCTTCAACCATGATGCTCTATTTCCATGTTAGATGTAATATTTGACAACCATACGGCTATTCAGAAGGCTGCATCTTTACGCTTCATAGACTAATAAGAAGTTTCACATGAGTGAAATACACAGAGATTTAGGTTAGGCACCATATTTAAAGCCAGATGAAGGCCTTAAAGTTATAAAGAAAATGAACATACCCAAAGCAAGATATATATGACGCCCAATTAAAAGATTAATTGGGACAGGACAACAAAATACACCTCAGTTCAGCAACATCAATCTGGATTCCTGGAGAAATAAAGGTTTAGTATCAGATACTGTAAAGAACCAAGACCACAATTATTACATGAATAAAATGAAAAAAGTAAACATGCCCCCAGAAATATCAGACTTGCAGTGCCGCCGTTCAAGGACGATTAGTGCAGTCTGTAATATCTCTTTAGCCTTTCTGTTTGGAGTGCATCTAGAAGACTCCATCTTATTATCTATTCGAGGAACCTAGCTTAGCAAACCATTAAATACATTAGCTTGAGCCTTGAGATATTCAGAAAAAAAAAGGTCCAAATGAATTGACATAATAATAGCTCTCACCAAAAGCATTTAATTAGAAGAAACAAAATCATAGTGGGGAGAGGACCCAAAGCATATTAGAAGAAAAAAGGATGAATAAAATATTAGAAGTTTAAATTTTGTGCAGCATATGGCTAAAATACTGGAGGATGAAGTAGATTAACTAGAAGAAATTTAGCACCTTATCAAACTTCCTTGCTCGAATAAAGGCCTTCATAAGTGTACTATATGTAACCACCTCAGATTCAACTCTCTCTAACTCAAGATGTACTGCAAGCTCTTATGATCTGTGAAAATCTCACATTTTACCCCATACAGGTAATGCCTCCACATATTAAGTGCAAAGATCACAGCTGCCATCTCTAGATCGTGTGTAGGATAATTCAACTCATGCTTCTTCAGTTGCTTAGAAGCATAAGCAATTACCCTCTCATTTTGCATCAGCACACAACCCAGTCCCACACGGGACACATCACAAAATACTGTGAAGTCTTCATTACTGGTAGACAGAGCTAACACCGGTGCTGATATCAACCTTCTCTTTCTTTAAAGCTTTCTTCACACTGATCAGACCACACAAACCTCTGGTTCTTCTTGGTCAATCTGGTTATAGGAGCGACAATTTTGGAGAAGTCCTGAACAAACCTCCTGTAGTAACCTGCCAAACCCAAAAAGCTTTTAATCTCTGTTACTGTAGTGGGTCTGGGCCAGTTAGCTACAGCTTCAACCTTCTTGGGGTCCACTTCAATTCCTTTTTCTGATACCACATGCCCCAAGAATGAGATGCTCCTCAACCAGAATTCACGCTTGGAGAACTTGGCATACAAGCCGTGCTCTCTCAAGGTCTACAAAACTAACCTCAGATGATGAGCATGCTCCTTTGCATTTCTGGAATACACTAAGATATCATCAATGAAGACAATAACAAAGTGATCCAGACACTGACTGAAAACTCTGTTCATGAGATCCATGAATGCTGCAGGGGCATTGGTTAGCCCGAATGGCATTACTAGGAACTCATAATGCCCATATCTGGTCTTGAACGCCATCTTCGGCACATCTTCCTCTCTGATTCTCAGTTGGTGATACCCGAATCTCAGATGGTGATACCCGAATCTCAGATCTATCTTGGAGAAACAACCTGCTCCTGCTAGCTGGTCAAATAGATTGTCGATCCTAGGCAACGGATACTTATTCTTGGTAGTGACTTTGTTCAACTGCCTGTAGTCGATACAAAGCCTCAAGGATCCATCCTTCTTCTTTACAAATAGCACTGGAGTACCCCAAGGTGAGGTACTCGGTCGGATGAAACCCTTATCTACCAACTCTTGCAACTGCTCCTTTAGCTCTTTCAACTCTGCTGGTGCCATCATGTAGGGAGGGATAGAGATTGGTCTGGTTCCAGGCATCACTTCTATTTCAAACTCTATCTCCCTAGCAGGTGGTAGTCCTGGAAGCTCATCTGGGAAGACATCTGGAAACTCACTGACCACGGGCACTGAGGCGGGCTCCCTAACATAACTATCAAGCTCTCTCACATGAGCTAGAAACCCCTAATAACCTCTCCTGAGCAACCTACGAGCCTGTAGGGCTGATATCAAACCTCTAGGTGTACCCCTCCTGTCTCCTCTGAAGACTACCTCTGACCCATCCTGATCTCTGAACCTAACTACCTTGTCTCTGCAGTCCAAGGTAGCACCATGAGCAGATAGCCAATCCATCCCTAAAATGACATCAGAATCCGTCAAATCTAGAACCACAAGGTCGACTAGAAGGCATCTACCCTCAACAAACACTGGACTATACTGGCAGACTGACTCTGCCACTGATGGGTCACACTTGGGTCCACTGACCCAGAGGGGGCACTCTAACCCAGAGACTATCAAACCCACTCTATCTACAGCTCTCGAAGCAACAAAAGAATGAGATGCACCAGGGTCCATTAAAGCATACACATCTGAACAACCAATGATGAGATTACCTGACACCACGGTGTTTGACGTGTTTGCCTCCTGCTGTGTCATAGTGAAGATCCGAGCTGGAGCTGATGGACCTTCACCCCGGGAACCTGCTGAAGAAGAGGCTGCCCCTCTCCCTCTGCCTCTGCCACTGCCCTGTGACTACTGGCTGAGCCACACTACCAGAAGCTGTTTGCTGGGACGGTGCCATAAAGGCTACTCTAGGACACTCCTGTGCTATGTGTCCCTCCTGACCACATTTGTAACATGCTGATGTCCCAAACTGACATACTCCCTTGTGTGGCTTACCACACCTCAAGCATTCTGAACCATCTGAACCTGAGCTCGAGCCACCACCTAATCCCAGACCGGACTTCAACCGGTTCCAGAACTTATTCTTCTTCTGCTTTTTAGAGCCTCTAACCCACTTTTTGCTACCCGAAGCTGCTGCACTCAAAGAAGAGAGGTCAAACTTCTCTGAACCTGGGGTCTTGGAACCCGAGGGCTGTGCCACTTGCTGTTTCACTGTCCCCTGTATAATGGCACTAGCCTCCATCTTTCGTGCTACATCCACTATGGTGTGGAAGTCCTCTCTCTCTCCTACCAGAATTAAGGAGGAATACCTAGGGTGGAGCCTCATGGTATACCTCCTAGCTTTCTTTTGATCTGTGTCATATGCCTGGCCCACATACTGCAGCAACTCCAGAAACCTGTCAGTGTACCCATCTATACTCATCTCCTCTGTTTGCCTTAGATGTTCAAACTCCACAACTTTCAGCTCTCTGAAACTATCAGGAAAAGCCCATCCTGTAAACTCATTTGCAAACTGCTCCCAAGATAAGCTCTCCAACCTCGGGTCCACATAGTTCTTATACAATTCTCTTGCTTTCTTGCACTTCAGTGTGAACCCCGCCATCTGGATGGCTCTACTATCATTTGCCCCCAACTCATCTGTAATCATCTTTACCATTTTGAGATACTCAAACGGATCATCACTAGTCTTGAACTTGGGAGCATCCAGCTTCAGGTAATCTGTCATCTTTACCTTGCTCCCCATATATGAGCTAGGCTTAAGTGTTTGGATATCAGGGACCATGGGTTCTGCTGGTGGTGGAGGAGGTGCAGCATTCCCTGGGTTAGGGTTTGCTGGATTTGGGTAGAAGGGTGAGGGTGGATACATGGGGTACTGTGGATGAGGTGGGTAAAAAGGAGGATAAGGCATGAAGGTATGATATGGACTATAACCGGAGTAATCCGATGTACCCCCCATCGGATACCCTGGGCCCTGTGGAAAGGGTTGATACTGTGGTGGGTGAGCACACCTAGAGGCCTGAGCGCCTCCTTGAGACTCTTCCATATCCTCGTCAGACATACTCATGCCCAAACTACCATCTCTTCTCTGATCATCCTCCTCTACCTCCCTTACATCAGCTGACATTCTACCCGAATCTGTCCTCCTCCTACTCATATCAAAAGACCTTCTAGGGCCCCTTGATGTCCCTTCTCTGCTAGATCTATTAGACATTGCCCTTGGCAATGCAGGGGGACGGACATCCATGGCCTTATTCTCTGGTGGGACACTAGTCAATCGTGTGAATCGACAAGTGCCTCGCATTCTATTTTCTGAAACACAACATACATCACATAACATTAGCATCATATGGTTCATGTGGAAACACACAAACCTGCATCACATACATCATATATCATTAATGCACATGCATATAATCATGGCATTTCACATCATTATCAAGACAGGACTCTATATCATATCCTAATGGACATGATTTTTCCTATTGTGCTTGCCCTTCTATGACATCTAAGAGCCCGACACTCTCTAGGTCCGACCATATGAACCTAGGGCTCTGATACCACTCTGTAACGACCCGGAAACTGGACCGCTATCGGCGCTAGGATCCAGATCGACTTAAGTTCGCCGGGACCCATAGCAAGCCTACTATACATCCTGTACATCTGATAAAATCCCATACATGATCATACATTAGCATAAAAACTTTAAACTTTCACATACCGAGCTTGACCTGTGCATGCACTAACTGTATACATAAAACCCCTTACTGGAGCCCTCATCAAATGCTCTAGTTGGGTCAACATCTCATATGTCAAGCCTTGTTCAACATATAACAACATTAAAACATTTCATATAGATCATGTACAAAAAGGGATTAACCATACATTAGGGCCAAGCACAATACTAAACCATGAAACATTCTTTACATTACATTACATCATACCATTTTACATTACATGTCCACTTCTAATCTATTACATAACATAGCCATAACTCTACTGGCTTTCCCATAGCTACCTGTACTCCTGCAAACCTGGGGGTTAGGGGAGAGGAGTGAGTTACAACAGCCCAGTGAGCAGAACTATAAAAAAACATTTAAATAAACATATGCCATCATGAAATGCGTCACATCACAAGTAAATCACATAACGGATGGACTGACCCAAAAATCCCTCTACTCTGTGCCCGGCCCTCGAAGGAGCTCCTCAGGACTTCTGTTACATACATAAGCTCTGTGCCCGGCCCTCGGTGGGGCTCCTTAGGACTTCTGTTACATAGAATAATATCTAGAGGGCTAATGGGTCGTCCTGTTGTCCATCCACACCCACAATGAATAATGCAATGCTGCATATTCGTGGATTCTAATGCAAACAACCTATTACATATCATGATGCATGAACATGCTTAAAACATTTGCTTTCTTTGAAATAAAAAATTCGTTTAGTTCCAGTCACCTCTGGCTGACTCTGAACTAACTCTGTAGCAGCTACCTCACTGCTGATCACCTCGGTTTCTCAGGTCTGATCCTACACAGGTGGACTCAAATGAGGGACCAAACAGACTCTAACATGACTCTAAACATCTCCCCAAAAACTCCCTAAAACATCATAAAACATGCATGCAAAACAGGCAAAGGAAGGCTGGACAGGGCACTTTCGGCGGTAGGTTCGGCGGCCAAAAGTCCCTCCAGAGCCAAAAGTCAGGCACTTTCGGCGGCAGGTTCGGCGGCCGAAAGTGCTTCCAGAGCCGAAACTCACCAACCTTCACGGGCAGGTTCAGCGGCCGAAAGTCCCCTCCAGAGCCGAAAGTCTAAACTTTCGGGGGCAGGGTTCGGCAGCCAAAACTGCCTCCATATGCAGGTTCGGCGGCCGAACATGGTTTTGGCAGCCAAACCTGGGTTCTCCAGAATGGCAGAACCCGATTCTGCTTCCTGCATTCAGCCATCCCAATACCTCTCAACATGCATTCAACTATTCTAAAACATGCATAAACACTTATTCAAGCATATAGGGGCATAAAACTAGCCTACACCATAACAAACATCAACATATCATCATTTTAAGCATAAAGGGTACATAAACCCTAACATTTTACATCTACTCTAAACATGCATCAAACACCCTTAACCCCTTCTTAAAACTTACTTAAAACATGAAAGAAGAGGATGATCTACACTTACCTCTTGAAAATCGAGAGGAAATGCGATCCCAAACTTGGAGATGTGGAGGAACGAGCTACGGGGGTCTTCAAGTTTCAAAGCTTTGGTCTTAACTTAAGATCTTCAAAAACAAGATGAAAACTCATAAAAATCATGAGAGACTTGAAGGAAAAGCACAAGATTGACAAGGGGTGGCGGAGACTCACCTTGCCCGGAAATGGAGAGAGAAAACTCGTCCATTTTACGGACAGGGGGCCCTTTATAGGTGGCTGGCCAGACCACTTTCGGGGGCCAAAAGTGCCTCCATATCCACCCCATATTCAACGGCCGAACATGAGGTTCGGCGGCCGAACCTGGGTTTTTCCCTCAAGCTCTTTTCTTTTCAAAACTCAATTTATTTCTTCCTTAAAACCATAAAACATGTAATAACATTTTGTGAAAACCTTATTTTACCCTTCTAGAAGGCTCCGACATCCGAGAATTCTGGATTCCAACGGAGATTCCACCGGAGGGTCTAGCCGGGTATTACACCCACCAAACAAAATAACTCCTTCCAAAAATTACTAGCGAAAATAATGTCCCGATCACTGACAATTGACTCAGGCATACCATTTAGTTTAACAATATTGGAAAAGAAAATATGAGCAACTATCACTACTATATAAGGGTGTGTAAGTGATAGGAAATATGCATATTTAGAAAAGTGGTCCACTACAACCAACAAAGCAGTCTTACCCTTTACTTTTGGCAAACCTTCAATAAAATCCATCGATATATCGGACCATATCTGAGGTGGAAGTGCAAAGGGCTAAAGTAACCCCACAGGATGCAAGTTTGATGTTTTATTCTTTTGAAAAATAGAACAAGAAGCAACAAATTCCCTAATTGCTGACTTCATACCTGTCTAGAAGAAATCGCTACGAATGTGATGAAGTGTTTTATGAACACCTTTGTGTGTGCCATCGTGGACAACACTTATTATTGTAGGGATTAATGGTGAATCCTGAAGAAGGTAGATCCTATTATGATAAAGAAGCAACCCATCGTGTATTGTCCACGCGGCATCCATTTGCCCATCTGAAAATTGTTGTTGCAACTGAGATAACTTTGTGGAATTTGCAACCTCCTATCAAATGGCATCAAATATCATAATTGTGGGAGATGAAACTGCCATCAATTGTACCTTCCACTTCATGTGGGCTAGAAAAGTGCATTTGCTACTACATTATGCTTGCCCATCTTGTATTCTACTCAAAAAGTAAACCCTATCAATTTGCTAAGCCAATGTTGTTGAGGAGATGTGGCTAGACGTTGCTCTAAGAGATACTTGAGACTATAATGATTCATTCGGATGACAAAAGTCTTTCCCCAAAGATAAGGCCACCAATGTTGAATGGTCGTAGTTAGTTCGATCAATTCACGTTCATAGACAGCTAATTTGTGATGTAGAACGGCTAATTTTCTACTGAAAAAGGCAATAGGATGCTAATATTGGTGCAAAGTAGTGCCAATTCCAGTTTCAGATGCGTCACATTCCACTTCAAATTCCTTTCAAAGTTTGGCAAGTAAAAGACTGGGGCTTGAATCAAGGCTTGTTTCAATTTTGCAAAAGAAGCTACTGCCTCATTACTCCTATTGAAGCTATTTTTCTTGAGAAGTTTTGTGAGAGGTGCGGCGATGGTACCATAATCTTGGATGAATTTCCTATAATAGTCAGTTAGCCTAAGGAACCCGTATAGAGCTATGATAGAATGTGGGAGAGGTCATTTTGTTATGGCTTGAATCTTTGTGACATCTGCGGATACACCTGTAGCAGTAATGATGTGGCCTAAATAGAAAACTTGTTGTTCTCCGAATGAGCACTTTGATTATTTTAAGGACAGGCAATGGGAATGAAGTAACTCATTCATTAATGCTTGAAATGGTGAGGGAGCATTGGTGAGGCCAAAGGGCATGACTAGAAACTCAAAGTACCTATGATGAGTTCGAAATGTTGTTTTCTCCACGTCTTCTTTTTTCATCCGGACTTGGTGATAGTCGGATCATAAGTCCAGCGTAGTAAAATATTGGGCTCCGTGGAGTTCATTAAGTAATTCATCCACAACTGGAATCAGAAATTTATCCTTCACTATTTTAGCATTCAGCTCACAGTAGTCCACACAAAATCGCCATGACCCATCGTATTTTTTAACCAACAATACTGATGAAGAAAAAGGAGAGTGGCTTGGATGGATAATTCCTTGGTGCAACATCTCATCGCACTGTTTCTCAATTTTATCTTTTTGAAGGATAGTGGTATGGTCGGAGCATTATCGGCGAAGAATGCGAAAGTAAACAGATGCGATGGTCACATTTCTTGATAAACGGCAATCCCATGGATTCTTGGAAGAGGACTGATAATTCCTCTAGAAATGCATCCAAGGGCTGTTGGTCAGTGGTGGATCTAATCAAATGAACCTGTGGTAGAGGATCAAAGTGGAGTCCTTCCAAGGTGATGCATTGGTTTCCACACTAAAAATTCATGGTTAGGGTATTTAAATCCCACTCTATCTTTCCTAATATGAGCAACTATTGAATACCCATAACAATATCAAAACCATCTAGGGTATAATGTAAAAGTCGATTGGAAAAAACACACCTGCAATGGATAGTTTTTCCTTGCTCCTCCCCATGCTAGGAATTTTCTGGCCATTTGCTACTATCAATTGTAGACCATTATGCTGATCAATTGCTATTTTCAAGCGTTGAGCTGCTACTTGGCTAAGAAAATTATTTGTGCTGCCCGAGTCCACCAACACCTTCATTGGATACCCTGTATTTCAGCTATCAGTTGCATGGTTCTAGATTTATGCATGTTTCTAGAATTTTGCAGGCCTGTGTTTGCGTGCAATGAAATTGCTGGATTATCCTCAAATCCTTCTTCTTGTTCATGTGCCACATGAGTATCGTCCAGTTCTAACCAAAATAGTTTTTTGCATTGATGTCTGGGGCTATACAACTCGTCGCAATTTTAACACAATCCTATTGCCCTCCTATCTGCCATTTCACTTCTAGATAATCTTTTTATAAAAGGGGTTGCGCTGCTACTACTTTTGGAAATAGTCGTGGAGCCCGCTGCCATCCCCGACAGTGCCTTACTAATGGAAGGAGCTTGCATAGGCTTTTGATTCAACTAGATATTTTTTCGATGGCCTAAATTCCTATTGTAATACCGGCTAGACTCCGGTATCAGAATTCCTGCCGTCCGGTGGAATCTTGGATGTCGAAAACCTCTAGAAGGGTAAAACTATGTTTTTATAAAATGTTTTCATGTATTTTATGGTTTTAAGTGAGAAAGAAATTGAGTTTTAAATGAAAAAGACCATAGAGGGAAATCCAGGTTCAGCCGCCGAACCCCATGTTCGGCCGCCGAACCTCATGTTCGGCCGCCGAACCTCATGTTCAGCCGCCGAACCTCATGTTCGGCCGCCGAACTTGCATGAGTTTTGGAGGCACTTTAGGCTTCCGAAGGTGCCCTGGCTAGCCCCTATAAGAAGCCCCATGGCCGAAAATGGGTGAGTTTCTTCCCCATTTCGGGCCAGAGGTGAGTCCATGCCCTCCCGTGGTTGATTTTGACGATTCTTCCTCAAATCTTTCAAGTTTTAACAAGTGTTTAATTGGTTTTTCAAGTTTTTGGAGCTTGAAGACCCAAGAAGCTAGATATCTCCCATCTCCGAGTTGGATCGCTTCTCCTCTCGATCTTCAAGAGGTAAGAGTAGATCCTCACCTCTTTTCATGTTTTGGTTAAGTTTCTTGAAGGTTCATGGGGTAGAAATGCATGATTAGGTTAGTTGTTTAGTGTTAAGGCTTATGTGTTTGTATGGTTAATGTGTGTTGTATATATATGCTATAGGTGTTTATGTTGTGGTTTAGGTTAGTTTGAGACCCCTATATGCATGTTTGATTGGGTATGCATGTTGTAGAATAGCTAAATGCATGTTTGAATGGTTTGGGAGGCAATATGTGCATTGAATGGCTGAGTTCTGCCACTTTGGAAGAACTCAGGTTCAGCAACCGAAGGGACTTTCGGCCGTCGAACCTGCCTATGAAGGCAAGCCTTTGGCTGCCAAACCCTGCCCCCGAAAGTAGACTTTCGACTCTGGAAGGGAGTTTCAGCCACTGAAGGTGCCGCCGAACATGCACGAGTTTCGGATCTGGAAGGAACCTTCGGCCGCCGAAAGTGCCGCCGAAGGTGCATGACTTTCGGCTCTGGAGGGACTTTCGGCCGCCGAACCTGCCGCCGAAAGTGCCCTGTTCAGCCTTCCTTTGCATGTTTTATATGATTGTTTTAAGGTGTTTTAGGGAGTTTTTGGGGAGTAGTTTAGAGTTATGTTCATGTATGTTTGGTCCCTCATTTGAGTCCACCTGTGTAGGTTTGGACCCGAGGAACCGAGGACCCCAGCAGTGAGTTAGCTGCTTCAGTGTCTTTTCAGAGCTAGCCTAAGGTGAGTAGAATGGACCTTTATTTCCAAAGCAAATAAATAAATTCGAGCATGTTCATGCATCATGAATGCCATGTGATATATTAGGTTGTTTGCATTAGAATTCACGAATATGTTGCATTGCATAATATTATGATGATGTGGATGAATGTTGGATGATCCTTTAGCCCTCACTATGATATGATATGATATGATACGGTGATGATACGGTATAAAAGACCAGTGAGGCCCATTCTACGCCCCTGGCACTATGTAACAGAAAGACCAGTGAGGCCCATTCTACGCCCCTGGCACATTGGAATGTTATGTTATGTTAATATAAGAGAAAGACCAGTGAGGCCCATTCTATGCCCCTGGCACATTGGAATGTTATGTAGAGGGCTATTGGTGACAAGTTCATCCTTGATTGTGATTTGTTTGTGATGTGATGCATTCCATGAGATCATATGTTTTTAAATATAATGTTTTACTATTCTGCTCACTGGGCTCTAGTAGCTCACCCCGTTCCCTTAATCCCCCAGGTTTGCAAGTATGAGACAGTCTGGGAAGTCAGCTAGAGTATGAAGTTTTATGTATGTAATAGCTAGTAAGTGGACATGAGAAAGAATATGATGTAATGAATAGTGTTGAACAGTCATGTAATGTAATGTAATGATGTTTATTGAGGTTTAGAGTTGTGCTTGACCCTAGTATGTATGGTTAATCCCTTGCGTATACATGATCTATGTAATGTGTTAATGATGTTTATATAAACCAAGCTTAATGTATGATATGTTACCCCATTGGAGCATTTGATGAGGGCTCCAGTCTGGGGTTTTATGTTTATGGTTTTGTGCATGCACAGATTAAGCTTGGTGAATGAAAGAAAAAGTTTAAATTTTTATGTAAATGTATGATCATGTATGGGATTAAACAGGTATACAGGATGTATGATAGGCTTGCTACGGGTCCCGGCGACCTTACGTCGATCTGGATCCTAGTGTCAGTAGCGGTCCGATTTCCGGGTCATTACAGATTGGTATCAGAGCCCTAGGTTCATATGGTCGGACCTATAGTGTGTCGGGCTCATAGATGTTCTAGAAAGGGCAAGCACAATAGGAAAATCATGTCCACTAGGATAGGATATAGAGTCCTGTCTTGAATAATGATGTGAAATGCCATGATTTTATGCATATGCATAAATGATATGTGATGTATGTGATGCGAATTCATGTGTGTAACGACCCGGAAATCGGACTGCTACCGGCGCTAGGATCCAGATCGGCATAAGGCCGCTGGGACCCGTAGCAAGCCTACTATGCATCCTGTACAATTGGTATAATCCCAAACATGATCAAACATTTCCACCAAACATTTAAAACTTTACCTTTACCAAGCTTGACCTGTGTATGCACTATGACTGAACTCATAGAACCCCTAGGGTCAGCATACCCTATGTCAAACTCGGTCCAACATATATATCAACATAAAATAAAACTCATGTATAAAGGGATTATCCAACTCGGGCCAAGCACAATGCTATAACTCTAAACACATTACATAATATCATTTTACAATACAACTTTTTTCATATCTGTAACAGCCCGGAAATCCGGACCGCTACCGGCGCTAGGATCCAGATCGGCATAAGGCCGCCGGGAACCGTAGCAAGCCTGACATAACCTGTAATCCTGTTTAATCCCATACATGATCAACAATACTCATAAACCTGTAAACATTCTCATATAACAACCAAGCTCAACCTGTACATAAACATAAACATAACATAAACCTCCACTGGAGCCCTCATCAAAATGCTCCAATGGGGTATCTCATCATACATAAGCTTGGCTGAAACATAACCTCATATCTCATATCATAAAGACCATGTACATACAAGTGGGATTAACAATCTGCATTGGTCAAGCACAACTCTATCCTCAATATTCAAATTACATAACATAACTTAAAACACTTTTACATTACATCATAATACAATTGTCATGTCCACCATCTAACTATTACATAAACATATCTTCCATACTCTGGCTAACTTCCTGATCTACCCTGCACCTGCACATCTGGGGTTAGGGGAGAGGGGTGAGCTATAAAGCCCAGTGAGCAGAATAGAGAAAACATATATTAAATATTTCATGCTTCCATGGAATGCAACACATCACAAACATATCACATAAGGATGGTATTGTCACCTATAGTCCTCAACATAGTCCAATCGTGCCAGGGGCGTAGAATGGGCCTCACTGGTCTTTCTCTTACATACATAACATAACATAACATTCCAATATGCCAGGGGCGTAGAATGGGCCTCACTGGTCTTTCTCTTAACATAGTCCAGGGGCGTAGAATGGGCCTCACTGGCAATCCATACCGTATCATCATCATATCATACCATAGGAGGACTAGAGGATCATCCAATAGCCAATCCGCATCCACATCATATTATGCAATGCAACATATTCGTGAATACTAATGCAAACAACCTAAAATATCTCATGGCATATATGATGCATGAACATGCTCCAAAAAGTTATAGTTCATTTATTTAAAAACTTAAGGTTTATTCCACTCACCTCTGGCTGAAGCTCTACAGACTCTGAAGCAGCTATCTCACTGCTGAGGTCCTCGGTTCCTCGGGTCCGAACCTACACAGGTGGACTCCAATGAGGGACCAATCATACATAAACATAACTCCAATAAACTCCCCAAAAACCCCCTAAAACATCAGGAAAACGTCACATAGAAATATGCATGAAATGGCTGAACAGGGCACTTTCGGCGGCACCTTCGGCGGCCGAAAGTCCCAGACAAAGACGAAAGTCTCTTTTCGGGGGCGACTTCGGCAGCCGAATGCTGCCTCCACAAAGGGGGTTCGGCGGCCGAAACTCCCTTCGGCTGCCGAACCTGGTTTCTGCCAAAGGGCAGAAACTTGGCTCAAACGAGCCACTTGCCTCCCAAAGCCTCAAATCATGCAAAAACTAGTTCTAAAACATGCATACATATCATACATTACACCTAGGGGTCTCAAACTAGCATATACCCCAACTACAACACTTCAAACACACAAAAATCAACATACATTGTTCATCAAAACATCAAAACCCATAAACTCATCAACACGCCTAAACATGCATCTCTACCCATAAAACAACTTAATGCTTACTTAAAACATACAATGAGCTTAAGATCGGCTCTTACCTCTTGAAGATCGAGAGAGAGACGACCTAAACTCGGAGATCCAAGCAAATGGGCTCCTGAGTCTCCAAAGC
Organism: Manihot esculenta; assembly: GCF_001659605.2. Taxonomy (NCBI): domain Eukaryota; kingdom Viridiplantae; phylum Streptophyta; class Magnoliopsida; order Malpighiales; family Euphorbiaceae; genus Manihot; species Manihot esculenta. Next base: position 9,322,072 of record NC_035166.2, read on the forward strand.
TCCAAAACTTGGTTTAAATGCTCAAAACTTGCAATGTGAGTTTAAAACCCAAGAAGAATGGAAGAGATTTGGAGGAAGAACACAAGATTTGCAAAGGGAAGGTCGGAAGCTCACTGTGGCCGAAAATGGGAGAAAGCTCGCCCATTTCGGCTAAGTGCCCCTTTTATAGGAGGCTGGCCAGGCCACGTTCGGGGGCCGAATGTGCCTCCGCATCCATGCAATGTTCGGCGGCCGAACTTGACTTTCGGCGGCCGAACCTGGACTTCCCTAACTCATGCTTTCGGGGGCCTAACGTGCCTCCAAAACGCATGCATGTTCGGCGGCCGAACTTGACTTTCGGCGGCCGAACCTGGGTTTTCCTCCTATGACTTTTCATGTAAAAACTCATTTAATTTCATACTTAAAACATTAAAATACATGAAAACATTTTATAAAAACCTGGTTTCTCCCTTCTAGAGGTTTCCGACATTCGAGATTCCACCGGACGGTTGGAATTCCGATACCGGAGTCTTGCCGGGTATTACAATATCATTACATAACCTTACATTACATCATGTCCACAACTATTCTATTACATATCATAACCATAGCCATATCCTGATGACTTCCTGAACTATCTCTGACCCTAAAAACCTGGGGTTAGGGGAGAGGGGTGAGCTATAAAGCCCAGTGAGCAGAACAATAATAAGAATCATTTAAACATATGCTTTCATGAAATGCAACACATCACAAACATATCACATCAAGGATGAACTTGTCACCAATAGCCCTCTACATATCGTAATATGTCCAACTACGCCAGGGGCAGTTAGGCCTCACCTGGGCTTCTCTTAACTAGCTCATATCATAACATGTCCAACTATGCCAGGGGCGATTAGGCCACACCTGGTCTTTCCTTACATATACATAATGCCAGGGGCGACTAGGCCACACCTGGTCTTTCTATCTCATGCCATATCATCTCATATCATGTTATCTCATCTCATATTGAGGGCTAAGGATCATCCAATATCCATCCACATCAACAACATATTATGCAATGCATCATATTCGTGGATTCTAATGCAAAACAACCTAATACATATCATGGCATTTTATGATGCATGGATCATGCTCTAAAAACATTTAATTTCTCAATTTAAAACATTAAGTTTAGTTCCACTCACCTCTGGCTAGCTCTGAACTAACTCTGAAGTAGCTAACACTGCTGAACACCTCGGTTCCTCAGGTCCGATCCTACACAGGTGGACTCAAGTGAGGGACCAAACAACTCTAACATAACACTAAACATCTCCCCAAAAACCCCCCCTAAAATACCTCAAAACATGCATAGGAAACAACCATGAAAAGGCTGGACAGAGCACTTTCAGTGGCACTTTCGGCGGCCGAAGGCCCCTTCCAGAGCTGAAAGCCATGCAGGTTCGGGGGCACTTTCGGCGGCCGAACCCTTACTCTAGATCCGAAAGTCAGGCTCTTTCGGCGGTCGAACATCACTTTCGGCGGCTGAAAGTCTGCTCCAGATCCGAAACTCCACTTTCGGGGGCAAGGTTAGGCGGCTAAACCATGCATCCATAGGCAAGTTCGGCGGCCGAAACTACCTTCGGCGGCCGAACCTGAGTTCATCCAGAACTCAGCCCTTGAGCATACAAGCCTCCCAACCCTCCAAAACAAACCAAAACCTCACATACTCTCTCCCAAACATGCATACACACTCCCACAAGCAATAAGGGATATAAACCAGCATAAACTCCTCAACATAACATCATATAAGCAAACATTGGGCATAAAACCCACATAAACCCTAACATGCATATCTACCCATACTCAAACATTAAAACTCCATAAAACTTACTTAAAACTTCATTAAAACATAAGAGAAAGCATGGATCTACCCTTACCTCTTGAAGATCGAGGGTTGGTGCGATCCCAAGCTAGAGATATGGAGAAACCAAGCTCCAAACATCTCCAAGCTCCAAAATTTGAACTTTGAACTCAAAACTTCAAAATCCAAACTATAACTTGTTAAAACTTGAAGGATTTGAAGAAATAACTTAAAATGAACCAAAGGAGGACATGAACACACCTGAGCTCGAGAATGGGGAGAAAACTCGCCCATTTTCGGTCTGAGGGCCTTTTATAGGTGGCCTGGTCGACCACCTTCGGCAGCCTAATGTGCCTCCTAAACTCATGCATGTTCGGCGGTCGAACCTGGTTTCTGCCCTCAACGCTTTCGGAAGCCTAAAGCACTCCCGAAACAGCCCTATGTTCGGCGGCCGAACTTGAGGTTCGGCGGCCGAACCTGGGTCCTTCCTCCTTGGCCTATTCTTTTCAAAACTCAATTTCTTTTGCATTAAAACCATAAAATCATGTGAAAACATTTTAGAAACACATTTTACCCCTCTAGAAGACTCTGGCATCATCAAAATCCCAGATTTCAACGGAGATTCCGCTGAAAGGTAGGGATTCTGATGCTGGAATCTAGCCGGGTATTACATTCTGCCCCCCTTAAGAACATTCATCCCCGAATGTTCCTCAACTAGCACATGCATAAACATAACATAAACATATAAACACATAAGCCCTAACCTAAAAATAAACACGGTACTACTGGAGTACGAATTTTTGGTCTCCCTAGCACACTTTTCATACTGAGGTGATTCCAATGAACCTTTACCATCGGGATATCCTTGTTCCCCTATTCCCTGACCTGCGTGTCTATGATCCGTACTAGCTACTCAACATAGGTAAGATCCCCTGCAATCCCCACCTCTGGTTCCTTAAGAACCTCACTCGGATCCGACACAACTCACATATCTTGGGGACATGGAAAACCGGATGGACCTCTTCCATTGAAGTAGGTAAATCTAGCTTGTAGAATACATTTCCAATCCTTTGCAAGATTTTAAAGGGTCCGATGTATCTTAGAGCTACTTTACCCTTCGTCCCATAATGAATCACCCTCTCTTAAGGAGACACCTCCAGCAAAACAACAACCTTCTCTTGAACCTTAACGAACTTCTGCTGCGCACCCTGATAAAACTTTTCTCCCTTCTGGAACTCTACACACCTTCTACGACCATCTAACTAACACTTCTGCCGACTCACAGCAGTTCTGATTGTTTTCCTAACCATCGACCTTGTCTCTACTGTTACACAGGATAAACTGCTAAGCGACTTCCGACTGAGGGCAGCTAACATCTCATCTGCCTCAGATTCATCTCTTTTTGACTCAAGATGTACCGCAAGCTTCTTTGATCTCAAAGTCTACAACTACCATCTCTAGATCATGTGTAGGATAATTCTACTCATGCTTCTTCAGCTACCTAGAAACATAAGTAATTACCCTGCCACTTTGTATTAATACACAATCTAGTCCCACAAGGGATGCATCACAGAACACTGTGAAATCTTCATTACTAGTAGGCAGAGCTACCACCGGTGCTGACGTCAACCTTCTTTTTAGCTCTTCAAAACTCTTTTCACACTGATCAGACCACACAACCTTTGGTCCTTCTTGATCAATCTGGTCATAGGAGCGACAACTTCTAGAGATGTCTTGGACTGACCTCCTGTAGCAACCTACCAAACCCAGAAACTGCTAATCTTTGTCACTGTGGTGGGTCTAAGCCAGTTACTACAGCTTTTACCTTCTTGGGTCCACTTCAATTCCTTTTTCTGGTACAACATACCCTAAGAATGAAATACTCCTCAACCAGAACTCACACCTGAAGAACTTGGCATGCATGTCATGTTCTTTCAAGGTCTGCAACACTATTTTCAGATAATGGGAACTCTCCTTTGTGTTTCTAGAACTCACCACGGTATTGTCAATACCAAAGTGATCCAGAATCTCACTATAAATTCTGGTTATGAGATCCACGAATGTTGTAGGGGTATTTATTAACCCGAACGGCATTACTAAGAACCCATAGCGCCCACATCTTATCCTGTACGCTGTCTTCAGTTCATCTTCTACTCTCATTCTTAACTGATCGCACCTGGATCTCAGATCTATCTTGGAAAGACAACCGGTTACTACTAGCTGGTCTCAAATAAATAGTCGATCTAAGGTAACAGATACTTACTTTTGGTAGTGACCTTGTCCAATGACTTGCAGTCGACACAAAGCCTTAAGGATTCATCCTTTATTCCCATTAACAACTCTAGAGCACTCCAAAGAGAGATACTCGGTCGGATGAAACCCTTGTCTACCCACTCTTACAACTACTCTTTCTACCTCTTAAACTCTGCAGGCACCATCCTGTAGGGAGTGGTAAAGACGGGTCTGGTCCCCATCATTCAAGGGACAGTTAAGCAGTACGTGGCACAGTCTTCGGGTTCTAAAATCCCGGGGACAAGTGATGTTAATCTCTCCCCTCTGAGCGAGGCTGTCATAAAGAGTAAGAAGGGAGGCAGAGGCCTCAGAAGATCGAAGAAGAGCAAGTTCTGGAATCGGATAAAGTCTGGTCTGGGAATAGGTGATGGTTCGAGCTCTGGTTCGGAAGACTCCAGATGTACGAGGTGCGGTAGGCCGCACAAGGGAGTCTGTCTGGTGGGGACAACGGCATGTTTCAGGTGCGGACAGGAGGGGCACATGGCACGTGAATGTCCCACTGCGACCTTGGTGACACAGTCCCAGCAGACAACTTCAGGTAGAGTGGCTCAGCCAAGAGCTCCAGCCATGGCACAGGGCAGAGGCGGAGGAAGAGGGATAGCTCCTTCTTCAGCAGGTTCCCCAAGTGAAGGTCCATCAGCTCCAGCACGGATCTTCACTATGACGCAGCAGGAGGCTGACACATCAGACATAGCGGTGGCAGGTAATTTTCACTCCCTTATGTTTTGATGTGTCTGCTTTTATGAACCCAGATGTTTCTCTTTCCTTATTGCTTTGAGAGCCGTAGAGAGAGTGGGTTTGATAGCTTCTGGGAATAGAGTTTCCTCTCTGGGTCAATGGACCCAAGTGCGATCCATCAGCGGCAGAGTCAGTCTGCCGGTATAGTTCAGAGTATGTTGTGAGTAGACGCCTTCCAGCTAACCTAGTGGTTCTAGAGTGACTGTTTGATGTCATTCTAGGGGTGGATTGGCTAGCTACTCATAGTACTGCCTTGGATAGCAGGGGTAGGGTAGGCATGTTTAGAGATCTGGATGGATCAAGGTAGTCTTTTGAGGGGACAGTGTAGTGATGCCTAGAGGTTTGATATCAGCCCTGCAGGCTCATGAGCTGTTTAGGAAAGGTCGTCAGGGGTTTCTTGCTCGTGTCAGAGAGCTTTGTAGTCAGTCAGATCGGGGGGGGAACCAGTTTCAGTGCCCGCAGTTAGAGGATTCTTAGATGTTTTCCCAGACAAGCTGCCAGGTTTACCACCTGCTAGGGGAATAGAGTTTATGTGTTTCCACATGAACCATATGATGCTAATGTTTTATGTGATGTGTGTTGTTTTTCAGTAAGCAAGATGAGAGGAACTCGTCGATCTGCACGATTGACTGGAGTACCACCTCAGGATGAGGGCACGGATGCCCGTCCTCCTGCATTGCCTAGGGCAATATCCTGCAGGTCTAGCAGGGAGAGAACGTCAAGGGTCCCTAGAAGGTCTTTTGATGTGAGCAGAAGAGGATCAGTTCAAGGTGGAGTGTCAGAAGATATGGGGGATGATATGGATGTGGATCAAAGGAGGGATGGCAGTCTTGGTGTTAGCATGTCAGAAGAGGGCATTGGAGAGTCTCAGGGAGGCACTCAGGCCTCGGGGTTTGTTCAACCACCCTAATACCCACCCTTTTCACAGAATCCTGGGTATTCGATGGGAGGTACATCGGATTACCCTAGTTTTCACCCCTATCCTTCTCACATGCCATACCCACCTTTCTACCCACCATACCCACAGTACCCTATGTACCCACCCCCATCTTTCTATCCAGGTACAGCAAACCCTAACCCAGGGAATGTTGCACCTCCTCCACCACCAGCTGAACCTATGGTCCCAGAAACCCAAGTACCTAAACCTAGCTCATCTGCAGGGAGCAAGGTCAAGATGACCGACTACTTGAAATTGGATGCTCCTAAGTATGAAACAGGTGATGACCCGTTTGAGTACCTCAGGACGGTCAAGATGATTACAGATGAGTTAGGGGCTGATGACAGTAGAGCCATTCAGATGGCTGGGTTCACACTGAAGTGCAAGAAGGCCCGTGAGTGGTTTAAAAATTATGTGAACCCGAGGGTAGATAGTCTATCATGGGAGGAGTTTGCTAATGAGTTTGCTGGATGGGCTTTCCCTGATAGCTCAAGAGAGTTGAAGATGATTGAATTCGAGCGGTTGAGGCAGACGGAGGAGATGAGTGTAGATGAGTACACAGATAGATTCTTGGAGCTGTTGCCATTTTCTGGGCAAAATCTTGACATAGATCAGAAGAAGGCCAGGAGGTATATCATGAGGCTTCATTCCAGGTATTCCTCCTTGATCCAGTCAGTAGAGAGGGAAAGTTTCCATGCCATAGTGGATATGGCCCAGAGAATGGAGGCTAGTGCAATCATTGAAGGGAAAGTAAAACAGTCTGTGGCACAGCCTTTGGGTTCCAAGACCCCAGGTGGGGGAAAGTTAGATCCCTCTTCTTTGAGTTCAGGCAGTAAGAGGTGGAACAGTACCACCAAAAAGTCAAAGAAGAATAAGTTCTGGAATAAGATCAAGTCAGGTCTGGGATTAGGAAGTGGCTCGAGCTCAGGTGCAGACAATGCAGTATGTATGAAGTGTGGGAAGCCGCACAAGGGAATATGTCGGTTTGGGACGACAACCTGCTTCAGATGTGGGCAAGAGGGACACATGACTCGGGAGTGTCCTAGAGCAGCTTTTCTGGCACAGTCCCAGCAGACAGCTTCTGGTAGTGTGGCTCAGCCAGCAGCTCCAGCCTCAACTCAGACCAGTGGTAGAGGCAGAGGGAGAGGGGCAGCCTCTTCTTCAGCGGGTTTCAGGGGTAAAGGTCCATCAGCTCCAGCACGGATCTTCACCATGACTCAGTAGGAGGCAAATGCATCAAACACCGTGGTGTCAGGTAATCTCATCATTGGTTGTTCAGATGTTTATGCCTTAATGGACCCTGGTGCATCTCATTCTTTTATTGCTCTGAGAGCCGTAGAGAGGTTGGGTTTGATGGTCTCTGGGTTAGAGTGTCCCCTATGGGTCAGTGGATCCAAGTGCGACCCATCAGTGGCGGAGTCAGTCTGCCAGTATAGTCCAGTTTTTGTTGAGGGGAGATGCCTTTCAGCCGGCCTTGTGGTTCTAGATTTGACAGATTTTGACATCATTCTAGGGATGGATTGGCTATCTACCCATTGCGCTACCTTAGACTGCAGAGACAAGGTAGTCAGGTTCAGAGGTCAGGATGGGTCAGAGGTTGTCTTCAGAGGAGACAGGAGGGGTACACCTAGAGGTTTGATATCAGCTCTATAGGCTCGTAGGTTGCTCAGGAGGGGTTGTCAGGGTTTTCTAGCTCATGTGAGAGAGCTGGATAGTCATGTCAGAGAGCCCGCCTCAGTGCCCGTGGTCAGAGAGTTTTTAGATGTCTTCCCAGACGAGCTGCCAAGTTTATCACCTGCTAGGGAGATAAAGTTTGAAATAGAGTTGATGCCTGGAACTAGACCGATCTCTATCCCTCCCTATAGGATGGCACCAGCAGAATTGAAGGAGCTTAAGGAGCAGTTGCAAGAGCTGGTAGATAAGGGCTTCATCCGACCGAGTACCTCACCTTGGGGTGCTCCAGTGATGTTTGTGAAAAAGAAAGATGGATCCCTTAGACTTTGTATCGACTACAGGCAGTTGAACAAAGTCACTACCAAGAATAAGTACTCGTTGCCAAGGATCGACGATCTATTCGACCAGCTAGCAGGAGCAAGTTGTTTCTCCAAGATAGATCTGAGATCTGGATGCCATCAGCTGAGAATAAGAGAAGAAGATGTGCTGAAGATGGCATTCAGGACCAGATATGGGCACTATAAGTTCCTTGTGATGCCGTTCGGGTTGACCAATGCCCCTGCAGCATTCATGGATCTCATGAACAGAGTTTTCAGTCAGTATCTGGATCACTTCGTTATTGTCTTCATAGATGATATCTTAGTGTATTCCAGGAATGCAGAGGAGCATGCCCATCATCTGAGGATAGTTCTGCAAACCTTGAGGGAACACGGCTTGTATGCCAAGTTCTCCAAGTGTGAGTTCTGGTTGAGGAGCATTTCATTCTTGGGGCACGTTGTGTCAGAAAATGGAATCGAAGTGGACTCCAAGAAGGTGGAAGCTGTAGCTAACTGGCCGAGACCCACTACAGTGACAGAGATCAAGAGCTTCTTAGGTTTGGCAGGTTACTACAGGAGGTTCGTTCAGGACTTCTCTAAGATTGCAGCTCCTATGACCAGACTGACTAAGAAGAATCAGAAGTTCATGTGGACTGACCAGTGTGAAGAGAGCTTTGAAGAGCTGAAGAGAAGGTTGACTTCAGCACCGGTGTTAGCTCTGCCTACCAGTAATGAAGACTTCACAGTGTATTGCGATGCGTCCTGTGTGGGACTGGGTTGTGTGTTGATGCAGAATGAAAGGGTGATTGCTTATGCTTGTAGGCAGCTGAAGAAGCATGAGTTGAATTACCCTACACATGACCTAGAGATGCAGCTGTAATCTTTGCACTCAAGATGTGGAGGCATTACCTTTATGGGGTTAAATGTGAGATCTTCACAGATCATAAAAGTCTGCAGTACATCCTGAGTCAGAGAGAGTTGAACCTAAGACAGAGAAGATGGGTAGAACTGCTTAGTGACTATGATTGCAAGATTCAGTACCATCCGGATAAGGCGAACGTTGTGGCAGACGCCTTAAGCCGGAAATCACTTGACAGTCTATCCCATATCACAGCAGAGAGGAGACCGGTTGTGAGGGAGTTCTATAAGCTCATTAATGAAGGTCTACAGTTAGAGTTGTCTGGTATAGGTGCTTTGATTGCCCAGATGAGAGTAACACTTGTGTTCTGGAGCAGGTGGCTCAGAAACAGCACGAGGACCAAGAGTTAGTGAAGATTGCCAGGACTGTTCAGTCAGGCAAAAACGAAGAGTTTAAATTTGACAGCAAGGGGATCCTCCGCTATGGGAGTAGATTGTGTGTACCAGATGACGTGGGTCTAAAGGGAGACATTATGAGGGAAGCTCATAATGCCAGATACAGTGTTCACCCTGGAGCTACCAAAATGTACCAAGATCTAAAAAGAGTTTATTGGTGGCCAGCTATGAAGAGAGAAGTGGCATAGTTTGTGTAAGCCGGCGAAGTATGTCAGAGGGTGAAGCTGGAACATCAGAAGCCGGCTGAAATGCTTAACCCACTGCCTATTCCAGAGTGGAAATGGGAGAATATAGCTATGGATTTCGTGGTGGGGTTACCGGCGACGTCCAACAGATTGGACTCCATATGGGTGGTTATGGACAGACTGAACAAATCTGCTCATTTCATCCCTGTCAGGAGTGGCTATTTTGTGGATAAATTGGAGCAGGTGTTTGTTGATGAAGTTGTCAGGTTGCATGGGGCTCCTGTTTCAATAGTGTCTGATAGAGGACCCCAGTTCACCTCCGGTTTTTGGCGAAGTCTGCAGAATGCTATGGGTACCAGGCTAGACTTCAGCACTGCTTACCATCCTCAGACGGGCGGATAATCAAAGAGGACCATCCAGACAATAGAGGATATGCTCAGAATGTGTGTGCTAGATTTTGGCGATTCTTGGAGGCAACATCTACCTTTGGTGGAGTTTGCCTACAATAATAGCTATCATGCTAGCATAGGGATGGCTCCATATGAAGCTTTGTATGGAAGGAAGTGCAGGTCACCTGTCTGCTGGAAAGAAGTTGGAGAAAGGGCCTTGGCAGGGCCTGAGCTAGTTGAGATCACCAGCAGAGTGGTACCCATAATTAGAGAAATGATCAAGACTGCTGTGAGTAGGCAAAAGAGTTATGCAGATATCCGCAGAAGGCAAGTAGAGTTTCAGGAGGGGGATTTGGTATTGCTCAAGGTGTCTCCTATGAAAGGGGTGATTCAGTTTGGGAAGAAAGGTAAGCTAGCTCCACGGTACATCGGACCCTTTGAGATCTTGCAGAAGATTGGGAATGTATCGTACAAGTTGGACTTACCTGCTTCAATGGAGAGAATCCATCCGATTTTCCATGTTTCCATGTTATGGAAGTTCGTGTCAGATCCGGACAAGGTTCTTAGTGAGCCTGATGTGGAGATCCTTGGAGATCTCACCTATGTTGAGCAGCCAGTACGGATCCTAGACACCCAGATCAGAAAGTTGAGGAACAAGAAAATCCCGATGGTGAAAGTCCTTTGGAATCACCATAACATCGAGGAGTGTACCTGGGAGACACGGGAGTCTATGCTCCAGCAATATCCTCATCTCTTCTAAGGTTAGTGTTATGTGTTTTGTATGTATGTTCATGTTTTATGCTATGCATGTGTTGTTTGGTGAACATTCGGGGACGAATGTTCTTAAAGGGGGGAGATTGTAATACCCGGCTAGACTCCGGTATCGAAATTCCTACCGTCCGGTAGAATCTCGGATGTCGAAAACCACTAGAAGTGTAAAACTGTAACGACCCGAAAATCCGGACCGCTATCGGCGCTAGGATCCAGGTCGGCATAAGGCCGCCGGGACCCGTAGCAAGCCTAACATTCATCCTGTGATCCTGTTTAATCCCATACATGATCAGCAGCATACATAAAAATTTTGAACTTTTCCTTACATTCATTCATTCTTTCATTCATTTACCAAACTCAACCTGTGCATGCACTATACATAAACATAGTCATAAACATTAACTCCTCTTTGGAGTCTCATCATTGCCCCAATGGGGTGACATAACATGTATTGAGTTTGGTTTACAATAATCATCCTTAAATATTAAGATCATGTACTAGAAAGGGATTACATAACACTATGGTCAAGCACAACTCTAAACCTTCATAAACATCATTACATTACATTTCTATACCATCTTTTACATGACTGTACTCAACATAACATATCAACATTTTTCATGTCCACACTAACTATTACATGACCATGACTTCATTACTGTTGCTGACCTCCTGGTCTACCCTGTACCTGCAAACCTAGGGGTTAACGGAGAGGGGTGAGCTACTAGAGTCCAGTGAGCAGAATAATAAAACATAGCATTTAAAACATATGATATCACGGAATGCATCACAGCACAAACATTTCACGTTAAGGATGAACTTGTCACCACTTAGCCCTCTATACAGTCCAATTATGCCAGGGGCGTAGCGCAGGCACACCTGGACTTCCATAGCATAACATACATATTCAGTCATGCCGGGGGCGTAGTGCAGGCTCACCCGGACTTCCATAGTCTGTCATACCATATAAGGGCTAATGGATCATTCAACATTCATCCACATCAACAACATAAAGTGCAATGCGACATATTCGTGAATTCTAATGCAAGCACCCTTCTATATCTCATGGCATTCATGATGCGTGAATCATGCTAAAACGTTCATTATTTACTTTGAAAACATAGAGAGTTATTCCACTCACCTCTGGCTAGCTCTGACAAGACTCGAAAGCAGCTATCTCACTGCTGGGGTCCTCGGTTCCTCGGGTCCGAACCTACACAGGTGGACTCAAATGAGGGACCTAACAAACATGAATATGACTCTAAAATACTCCCCAAAAACTCCCCTAAAACACCTCAAAACATCCATAGAAAACATGCAAAGGAAGGCTAAACAGGACACTTTCGGCGGCGGGTTCGGCGGCCGAAAGTGCCCTCTAGAGACGAAAGTCCATTTTCGGGGGGCATGCTTCGGCAGCCGAAAGGCTTGCCTCATAGGCAGGTTCGGAGGCCAAAATTCCTTTCGGCTGCCGAACCTGGTTTCTCCCAAAGGGCAGAAACTCAGCTCTTCACCGCACACTTTCCTTCCAAACCTTCCAATCAAGCATCCAACTCTCTCAAAGCATGCATACACACATACATCAACACCTAGGGGTCTCAAACTATCCTAAACCCCAACTACAACACATCAAACATGCATAACCAACACACATTGTCCATATAATCACATAAAACCTAACAAAGCTCAACTAACCTAAACATGCATTTCTACCCCATAGATCAACTTAAAGCTTGCTTAAAACATAAAATGAGTTCAAGATCGGCTCTTATCTCTTGAAGATCGAGAGAGAGACGACTTAAACTTGGAGAACCAAGGAAAAGAGCTCCTGAGTCTTCCAAGCCTCAAAACTTGCTTTAATGCTCAAAATCTTCAAAACAAAGTGAAAACTCATGAAAATCATGAAAGATTTGAAGAAAGGGACTCAAAATCGGTGAGGGACGGCGGAGAACTCACCTTGGCCAAAAATGGGGAGAAAAGTTCCCCCATTCGGACAAGGGGACCCTTTTATAGGTGGCTGGCCAGGCCACTTTCGGGGGCCTAACGTGCCTCCGCATGCATGCCATGTTCGGCGGCCGAACATGAGGTTCGGCGGCCGAACTTGGACTTTCCTCACTTATGCCTTCGGGGGCCTAAAGCACTCCCGAAGTGCATGCATGTTCGGCGGCCGAACCTGAGTCTTCCTCTCAAGACTATTTTCATTCAAAACTTAATTTCTTTCTTGCTTAAAACCATAAAATACATTAAAATATTTTATGAAAACATGGTTTTTGCCCTTCTAGAGGTTTCCCACATCCGAGATTCCACCGGACGGTAGGAATTTCGATACCGGAGTCTAGCCGGGTATTACAAAAACCATGTTTTTATAAAATATTTTCATGTATTTTATGGTTTTAAGTGAGAAAGAAATTGAGTTTTGAATGAAAAAGACCATAGAGGGAAATCCAGGTTCGGCCGCCGAACTTGCATGAGTTTTTGAGGCACTTTAGGCTTCCTAAGGTGGCCTGGCCAGCCCCTATAAGAAGCCCCATGGCCGAAAATGGGCGAGTTTCTTTCCCATTTCCGGCCAGAGGTGAGTCCATGCCCTTCCGTGGTTGATTTTGACGATTCTTCCTCAAATCTTTCAAGTTTTAACAAGTGTTTACTTGGTTTTTCAAGTTTTTGGAGCTTGGAGACCCAAGGAGCTAGATCTCTCCCATCTCCGAGTTGGATCGCCTCTCCTCTTGATCTTCAAGAGGTAAGAGTAGATCCTCACCTCTTTTCATGTTTTGGTTAAGTTTCTTGAAGGTTCATGGGGTAGAAATGCATGATTAGGTTAGTTGTTTAGTGTTAAGGCTTATGTGCTTGTATGGTTAATGTGTGTTGTATATATATGCTATAGGTGTTTATGTTGGGATTTAGGTTAGTTTGAGACCCCTATATGCATGTTTGATTGGGTATGCATGTTGTAGAATAGCTAAATGCATGTTTGAATGGTTTGGGAGGCAATATGTGCATTGAATGGCTGAGTTCTGCCACTTTGGAAGAACTCAGGTTCAGCAGCCGAAGGGACTTTCGGCCGCCGAACTTGCCTGTGGAGGCAAGCCTTTGGCTGCCAAACCCTGCCCCTGAAAGTGGACTTTCGGCTCTGGAAGGGAGTTTCGGCCGCCGAAGATGCCGCCGAACATGCATGAGTTTCGGATCTGGAAGGAACCTTCGGCCGCCGAAAGTGCCGCCGAAGGTGCATGACTTTCGGCTCTGGAGGGACTTTCGTCCGCCAAACCTGCCACCGAAAGTGCCCTGTTCAGCCTTCCTTTGCATGTTTTATATGATTGTTTTAAGGTGTTTTAGGGGGTTTTTGGGGAGTAGTTTAGAGTTATGTTCATGTATGTTTGGTCCCTCATTTGAGTCCACCTGTGTAGGTTTGGACCCGAGGAACCGAGGACCCCAGGACCCCAGCAGTGAGTTAGCTGCTTCAGTGTCTTTTCAGAGCTAGCCTAAGGTGAGTAGAATGGACCTTTATTTCCAAAGCAAATAAATAAATTCGAGCATGTTCATGCATCACGAATGCCATGTGATATATTAGGTTGTTTGCATTAGAATTCACGAATATGTTGCATTGCATAATATTATGATGATGTGGATGAATGTTGGATGATCCTTTAGCCCTCACTATGATATGATATGATATGATATGGTGATGATACGGTATAAAAGACCAGTGAGGCCCATTCTACGCCCCTGGCACTATGTAAGAGAAAGACCAGTGAGGCCCATTCTACGCCCCTGGCACATTGGAATGTTATGTTATGTTAATGTAAGAGAAAGACCAGTGAGGCCCATTCTACGCCCCTGGCACATTGGAATGTTATGTAGAGGGCTATTGGTGACAAGTTCATCCTTGATTGTGATTTGTTTGTGATGTGATGCATTCCATGAGATCATATGTTTTTAAATATAATGTTTTACTATTCTGCTCACTGGGCTCTAGTAGCTCACCCCATTCCCTTAATCCCCCAGGTTTGCAGGTACGAGACAGTCCGGGAAGTCAGCTAGAGTAGGAAGTTTTATGTATGTAATAACTAGTAAGTGGACATGAGAAAGAATATGATGTAATGAATAGTGTTGAACAATCATGTAATGTAATGTAATGATGTTTATTGAGGTTTAGAGTTGTGCTTGACCCTAGTATGTATGGTTAATCCCTTGCGTATACATGATCTATGTAATGTGTTAATGATGTTTATGTAAACCAAGTTTAATGTATGATATGTTACCCCATTTGAGCATTTGATGAGGGCTCCAGTGTGGGGTTTTATATTTATGGTTTTGTACATGCACAAATTAAGCTTGGTGAATGAAAGAAAAAGTTTAAATTTTTATGTAGATGTATGATCATGTATGGGATTAAACATGTATACAGGATGTATGATATTTTATTGATTAGGATTGGCGGAAAAATTAATTAGGCTGGTGTCCAAGTTCATTTAATTTCTAAATTGCTGCCACAGACAGTTTTTCAATGTAGTCAGTCCAACTTCGTGGGAGAGTGGCATCCAAGCGTTGTTGTATGGCTGAGACATCATCTGTCCCTCCAAATATACATATGTAAAAATCAAAAAGAAATATATTATTTAGCATTATTTTTTTGTAGTTCAAGAGTTAATTTGATTTTTTTTTTTAGTCTAAATTATCTCCTCATGTAACATTATTTAAATAAATATTACATACATAACTATTTTTATAATTTTCAAAATATTTTTATTATCATTATTTTAAAAATTATTTCTATATTGCTAGTGGTAGATTAATATAAAATAGAGAATTATTAAGAAATTAAAGTACTTATGTAAAATAAAAAAATAATTTTGCTACTTTCAATACTACTCTTTTAATTATATAATTTTTGTTTATTTTTCTATTTCACAAAAATCAAAATATTATAGTTATTTTAATTAATTTTTTTAATTAACTTTTTAATTATATTCAGTTTTAATATAAAATAGGTGATGATCTAAGATCTAGAAAATAGGATTTTACAATGGGTTTGTGGATTTAGTAAAAACTTTTTTCTAGAGAATGGTAAGGGGTGTAAACGAATCGAGCCGAGCCGAGCTTTGAAGAGCTCAAGCTTGGTTCGTTAAAATTTTTTCGAGCTCGAGCCGAATTCGAGCTTTACTCATATCGAACTCGAGCCGAGTATTAAGAAGCTCAAGTTTGGCTCGTTTAGCAAACGAGCTTAGACGAGTCGAGCTTTTATCGAGCTGAGTCGAGTTTTAATCGAGCTGAGTCTCGAATAGTTCACGAGTAATTTAATTTATTTACATGTATAATGAGTTTTAGTTTAAAACTAATAAGTTTAAAACTAAAATAATTTTAGTTAAATAAATATATTTACAAATTAGCATGTAAACTTATAAAGATGAGTTTTTAAATCTCAATGATCCAAATATATGCAAGTTTAAGAGTGTAATTAAATTATATAGAGCTTAATTTTAAAAAATTTAGATTTGGCTCATTAAAGTATATGCAGGGTTTGAGTTTATTTCTCTTATGATAGTAATTTCAGTTTGCTTAACGAGACTGTTCACGAGCCTATTCGCGAGCCTACTCATGAACTCAGAAACGAGCCGAGCTCACGAGCCTTAACGAGCCGAATACTATGGAGCTCAAGCTTGGCTCGTTTACCAAACGAGCCTAAAAATTAAGCTCGAGCTTGGCTCGTTTAGAAATCGAGTCGAGCTCGGTCGAGCTTTTATCGAATCAAACCTCGAATAGCTCACGAACGGTTTGGTTCATTTACACCCCTAAGAATGGTATTTCCTCCCTTTTATACTCTTTTCTTTCCTCATGCGAGATGGCCATTCCGCTATAGGACCACCTACCCCTTGTTACAGGTTCGTACGTATAGATGACCTCAAGACCATCCATGTGTCAGGCAATCATTTAATTCCCTTCGGCGCGTGAGTAGACAAGGCTGCGAAATGATTAGACCCTCAATCATTTCTTCCCGTGTCCAGGTTTAAGGAAAATAGACCAAAACCCAGGAAGGTCTGGTTTTAAGGCTGAACTGGGCTGGGCCGGTCTGATCAAGTGACTTAAATAGAAGTTCAGTCTGGAGGATGAACGGGTTGGGCCCGGCTTATTCGAGGGCTTAGGAGCCTCCTAGTTGTGGGCTGCTACTATCGGCCCGGCCTCATGATGGGATGGAGAAACCCAGCGGTCATCAATAGGAAATTAAGTTTTATTGGAAAAATAAAATCATTATTAGTAACGTATTATTTGAATTAAATATTAAGAGATATTTTAAATTTTTATTTTAAAAATAAATTAATTAATTAATGAAAAATTATATTGAAAATAAAATAAAATAAAATAAAATAATCTTAGAATAAAGTTATAATAATAAGTTTATATATTAATCATAATAAAAAAATAACTATATTTTGAGAGAGTTAAAAATAAAAAGATAAATAAAAAATATAGAAGGAAGGGAATAATAATCAGTGTTGTACATCATTTTTAAGTTTTCAAATTTAATCAAATATCTTATTAAAATAAAAAAAATTTGAAAGAAATGAATTTTATTTTATCAAATTAAATTTATATTTTTAAAATAATTTTAGTAATATTAATGTGAATATGGTGGAGTATCTATGGGAATTGGTTTCATCATACAACATCAGATGGTTTTGCAGCTCTCCATTTCATCAATACACGGTGTGATGTTGCACGAGGAATTCCCATTACCATACCACCTTTTATTGATCGAACTATTCTTCATAGCCGAGTCCCACCAACTCCAAAATTTGAACATATTGAGTATCATAAGCCACGATCCAAATCTATGAATTACAAGAAAATTGCATTGAAATCTTTAAGATCACAGCTCTAACATCTTCAAACCTTGAAAAACAAGATAAAGAACGGATGACTATGGGTTTCTGACACTCGAACTGAGACCATATCTTAGAGAAGAAAATAAGTCCAAAGTTTAGTAGATTCTATTGAGCATGCCAACCCATCAGCGCGCCATTCAGTACGTGATTAAAGCAGGTTGGACTGGTCCAAGACTTGGATCCATCAGAGAAAAGTCTAGTATGGGTGACGTGACAGGAGATAGAAGAACAGGTCTAATTACTCCGCAGCTCTATCAGCATATGTACTGGAAGGAAAGTGACAGGAACATGTGGCACTGTAGCAGGATGACGGTTATGCATCGGACAAGAAAAAGAAAAATAAAGGAAAATACGTGATCTCCAAACTAAAATTAGATACACTCTTATAACCCTATTTTCTCTAAATTTTAGAATATTAAGAACATTCATGGCAAAGCAAAATACACTAGCTATCAAATCATAATTGCACATATATGGCACTGCACGTCCAAGGCACGTGACTTGCCGAATGATCAACGGACCAAGTTGATTATAGTCTTGAATGCAAGGTCTAATAAACTGCATCCTCCAACTCCAGCCGGTTATTTTGGCAACGTAACGATTTTTGCTACCCCCATTGCCTTATTTAGAGGACACTGTGAAAAGAATCAATAAGGAAATAAGAAAAATAGATGATGAATACTTGGAATTAATTACTGGATGACTTAAAGCCTATCATGCGAGGTGCACATGCTTGTCTATGCCCGAACCATAGCATTGTTAGTTGGATGAGGCTACCTTTCTATGATGCTGATAATGGAATGGGGAAACCCATTTTTGTGAGGCCTGCAAATCCACTTGAAGGCAAGAGATACATACTGCCAAGTCCAAGTGATGATGGAGGTTGGCAATTGGCCATATGCCTACAGGCAGATCACATGCAAGCCTTCCAAAATTTGTCTTATGAGTTTTGATTTCTTATGCATGTCCAATGGTTTGCATCATCTTCTTCCTTCTATTTGAATTAAACATTCCAAAAATTGATTTCATGTTTTGAGATGTTGAGATTACTAACCCGATGATATGACGTTGGATTTTCTTTTTCTTTTTTATTTCGTATGGTTGTAGGTTTTTCACCTTATTATTTTATTTGAATATATTTTTTTTTATCATGAAACCACTTAACGTGATAAATAATTTAATAATTATCAAAATTGAATTTAAAATTTTTTAGAATGATATTAGTTTTATAATAGTATTATAAAAATTAATATACATTAATAATATGAATAATTACTATTAGTGATATATAAAAATAATAATAATAATAATAATTAAAAAAATATTTTTAGTAACAGTCCATACTATTTTTTTAACACTCATCATAATTTTATTATAAAATAAAATTTTTACTATTAGTTTTAATATTTATATAATAAAAATAAAAGAAAAATCATAAGTCACCTTCATTTTTTTAAAATAAAAATTAAAAATTAAAAACAATAAAATCTAAAACTTTTTAAATTTATTTAAATCTACCTCCTATCAAATTAAATATATGAAATTACTCGTTAGGACACGTTTTTCTAGAAGAAAAAGACAACCAGCTAAAGCCAACAGAGAGGTTTTAATTTAGGATTGTGGGCAGTTGAAGCCATCCCTATCTATGCATGAATTGTCCTTTTATTATCCACAGATGTGTAAGAAAGGGAAATTATTTGATGCATATATATAACTCAAAACCAATAAATCAATATGAATAAAAAAATTAAATATTTACTTTAAATTCACATCAATATTTAATATATTTAAAATTTTTATTAAAAATTTATTTTTAACAAGAAAATTTTCTTATTATAAATTAAAAAAGTAATTGTTAATAATAATTAATGACAATAATTGTCTGTTATTAAAGTTATTGTTAGATTTTATTTCATTAAGATTTTTAATAAGAGTGTTACAATATGGTCATTATTATTAATAATAAAAATATTAAAACTAATCAATATAAGTACCAACTGCTATTACTATCATTAATAATTATTAATTAAAAAAATTATGATCGTTAAACTTAAATATTTATTTCAAATACAATAACGATTAATATTTATTGTTAATATTTAATGATAAAAATATACCATCGTTAAAAATGATAATCTTTTATAAAAGATAATACCGTTGTTAAATTTTAAATTAAATAATTATTATTTTAAAAATAACGATTGTTGATACAATCGATAATAATTATTAAAAAAAATTATGATCGTTAAATTTAAATTTCATTACTGTTATTTCAAATATAAAAATTGTTAATATTATCATTAATATTTATTAACCACATAAATAATTCATTGTTGAAAAAATAATTACTATTAATTAAAAAATATGATGATTAAATTTTAGTGACAGTAAATATTATTATTTAGTAAATAAATGATAATAATAAAATAAAAATTATTAGTACAAATTATAAATATTTATTAAAAATTATATTAATTATCATTATTTATATTTCAATATAACCAAATTGAATATATAAAAAATAGTAACGGATTAAATTTATTTTAAATTTATTTATTTATTATTTAAATAATTTATTTATTTAATAATTGATTTAATAATTAATTTAATAATAAATTTTTATCTTTTTTTTAATTTTTTTACTAATAATTTAATAATTAATTAGTAATAAATTTTAAAATTAATTATTAAATTTAAAATAATTTAATTAAGTACAGATTTGATAACCAATTTATTAATTTATTACTACACTATAAAAATTAATAATGAGGTACAAAATTTATTATAAATTTATTATTAATTTATAATAAATTCAAATTTATTATTAATATTCATTATTATTTTAATCTATTATTGTAGTGTGATTGTAGTAGCAGTCAAAGTAATAGTTGAGGTGATTAGGGGTGAGCATTCGGTCGGTTCGGTTCAAAATCGAATCGAACTAAATAAACCGAAAACAGAAATTTTAGTGTTTATAAAAATTAAATCGAACCGATTTTGGTTAGAAACCGAATCGAACCGAACCGGTCTGATTCTGTTCGATTCGGTTCGCTTTGATCGGTTTCGATTTTTAATAATTTTTTATTTTTTACATTTTATTTTTAATATTTTAAAATTTAATTAAAATATTTTAATTTTTATATGATTTAATTTAAAAAATATATTATTATAACTAATCGGTTCGGTTCGATTCGATTTTTTCAATTTTTTTCTAATCAAAACCAAATTGAACCGAAATAACCGAAATTTTTAAAATTAAAAATTGAATCAAACTGAAATGTATAAAAAAGCGAACTAAATTTTTAAATTAATTCGATTTAATCAATTTTTTTTATTTGAATAGAATATGTTCATTCTGTAGGTGATTGTGGTAATAATCAGAAGATAGAAGTGGTGGCAGTAGTGGAGGTCTTTGAGTGGTAGTGGTAATCTAATAAGGGGGTATGAGCGACGGTGTTGATAATAAGGGTGATAGCAGTGGTAATAGTAATGGAATGATGGTGTCAGTTACTGATATAAATTGAAGCAATTAATGATGATTACATCCATTATTTTTGTGTATAATGATCATTAAGATGTAATTGATTATATATGATTTTCTTTTTTTTTTAATTCATAATTAAAAATTTAGGGAATAAAATTGAAATTTTTTAAATTTATTTAGATATATTTAATAATAATTTAAATTTACTAGTGCGATTATATGATGTTAATTGTCATTCTATTATCAAACAAAATAATTACATTTGTAATCATTAAATATTTTATTATTTAATATATAAATTGAAAGATTCATTAATTAACGTTTTAATTTTATAAAAAGTTTAGTGATTCGTATTTTTATATTTTAAATATTTTAAATTTTTTTAATATTTAATAATTAAAATTAATGAATAAACTAAATAATACACTTTTTAAAATATCAAAAAATATTTTAATATATTTTTTAAAAAATAAAAAACAGTAACTTATAAATTTCTTTATAATATAAAAACTAAATAATAAATTTTTCTTCTAATATTTTTGCCACTTCTATTCATGTCACTCTCCCTCCTTCTGTTCATCTATCTTTCCCTCTATCCATTTCTCTTTGCTTGCTCCCTTTTGTTCCCTTCTCCACTTTCTTATTCAGCTGATCCACATCATAATGCCCAACCTGTAATATCTATAGCTTAAGCTTTGCCATCGCATTGGACTCCTGATGCGTTGCAAAACTGACATTTTTTTCCTTATTTAATTACTTGATTTTACTGTAATTGTGATATAAATATTTAATTTTAATTTGAATTTAATTTTATACAAATTTATGAGCAGAAATTGAGAAAAATGAAGAAAAAAAGGCTGAATTAAAGGATTTTTTATACTGGGAGGCTACAACCTTGACCAAACCTGTAACACAATGTAATGGGGAGATAAGATAGATTTTGCCACCTAAACAAGTATAAGATCAGCTTCAAGTGGAGTCAAATCAAATCAAACTCAATTAGATGAGAGTAAAAATCATATTAGGACAGAGATAAGATGAGGATAGAGATAAGATAGGGATAATAGATTTTATTTTAAATTTTATCTTTTTATGCCTATATAAAAGCTCATAGCATTCAACCTGGAGAATCATATTCTACCTCTCACTCTCATTTCCTCCCTTGTTGCCCCCACCTTCTCCATCTTCTTTTCTTTTTCTTCTTCTTTTACTTAGTTGTTATAATTTTATTATGGCCATGAGTGGCTAAACAATTTATTTTCAGTTGAAAGTTAAATTAATTTGAGGTTTGTTCAAGTTGTGAGGTTATGCACTACAACTCTCTTCATCTTATTTTTATTTTCTATTAATTTCTGAATTCGAGGAACACCACCTCCATTGTTATTTTTTTGAGAATTCAAGAGGCCCATTGAATCTCTTGGGAAGACAACATATTGCTAATTAATCTAATTAAATCTATAATTGTTTAATTGGGTTAATAACAAGTAGCAATTAATATATTAGTTTATATTAAGAAATTAGTAGATTTGATTTAAATAAAATGCGTGTTTTTATCGATCAAGTTTGAGTTCTTCTCTTTTAATGCAGTTGACTAATTAAATATACACGGGTGTTGGGATTGTTAGTTAACTAAGAATTAATTTAAGCGCGAAATGGATTAATTTATTCATAAGGAAGAATTGGTGGGATTCGCGTGTTTGACCACTATAACCAACCAATAGATAATAATATGAAATATTTTGTTTCTAACCAATGATCAACTGCAAAATACCTCAATTTGATTACCTTCAGCTGAAAGTTTTTTAACTATTTGTTTCTTCAATTTCAATTGCATTATTTATTATTTTTCTTTTAAGTTTATTTTTATTGGCTTGCCCAAGGCAAAACCCCTCTCCTCAAAAAATTATCTTCTTCTCACTTTTTGAATTAAACTATTCTCTATTTCAAATTAGCCATCTAAATTAAACAAGATTAAGGTCTATGTGGGATCGATACTCACTTACCCTGTCTACAAGTTCTTGTCAATTGAGAAAAGGGAAGTAAATTTTAAATTGACGGATTCGACACCCGTCAAATTTTGGCGCCATTACCGGGGACCTCTAACAATTTGTTTTTATTTTTATGACCAGATCTAAGAATAGCAGGATTTAATTTGATCCAGAAATTGAGAAGACTGTAAAAAGGTTGAGAAAAGCAACCAAGTTGCAAAAACAAGCCAATTCAGGAGCCTCTCAATCATCTGCCCGATCCCCTCTGTGCACCGAAGAGACCTCATCTTCAACACCAACCGAGCCTCCAGTTGACACAAACCAAAGAGACAATATGGCCGCAGCTGCTGCCGCTGAAGAGCAACCCCTTTGCATCACATACCCAATATTGAATGCACCCTTGGAATTACGAACATGTATGATTCATATGTTACCAAAATTCCAAGGCTTGGAGAATGAAGATCCTCATCGTCATATAAAAGAGTTTTATGTGGTTTGTTCAAGTATGAGACCACAAGGTATAACTGACGAACAAATAAGGTTGGTAGCTTTCCCTTTCACTTTAATTGAATCTGCTAAGGATTGGCTCTACTATTTGCCCCCAGGTTCAATCACCACTTGGGTGCAAATTAGAGACTTATTCTTAGAAAGATTTTTCCCAGCGACCAAAGCATCATTAATAAGAAAGGAAATAAGTGGAATTAAACAAAGAAAAAATAAACTTTACATGAATAAGGTATAAGAAATTAATTGCAAGTTGTCCAAAACATGGAATCACTCCAAGACAACTTAACCTTCATTTTTACGAAGGACTTTTGCCATTAGAACGAAGGATGATTGATGCTGCTAATGGAGGTGCCATTTCAGAAATGGAACCTGAAGAAGGTAAAACCTTAATCTCTAAAATGGCTGCCAATTCTAGACAATATGGCCAAGAAGAGGACATTCCAAGAAATGCCAATGAAGTAAGTATTGCATCTTTAGATTTTAAAATTTCACAACTAACAGCTGCAATTCAACAATTGGCTGCAGGGAACAATGCACGAACTTGTGGCATTTGCAAACAAGCAGATCACCCCACAGATATGTGTCCTATCCTTCAAGAAGGAGAGCAACAGGTAAACGCCATTGGAGGGTTCAATGGACAACAATTCAATGGACAACAAATGAAGTATGACCCATTTTCAAGCACTTACAATCCAGGGTGGAGAGATCATCCAAACCTTAGCTATGGGAATAGACAACAGAACTTCCAGCCAATAGCAAACTATCAAACTGCAAAATCAGGTATGTCTCTAAAATACATTGTTCAATCCCTTGCTAATAGCACTCTTGCTTTTCAACAGGAAACGAAGTCAAGCATTCAAAATTTGGAGAATCAAATGAGCCAACTTGCTACATCAGTAAGCAAGCTGGAATCACAAGGGAAACTGCCTTCCCAAACCGTGCCAAATCCAAAATAGAACGTAAGTGCAATTATGCTGTGAAGTGGGAAGGAGTTAGAATTTGCCAGCCCGAAGAAGCTTGCCCAAGGCAGTAAGGCAGACCAGAAGACAGAAGCAAAAATAGAGATTCTAGAAGAGAATTAGCCTCAAAAATATGAGAAAGAACAATCCCCAATACAGGTAATACGTCCACCTTTTCCTGAAAGATTTGATCAATCAAAAAGAGAAAAGGAAGAGAAAGAGATCTTGGAGATTTTTTGCAAAGTCTAGGTAAACATACTCCTTCTTGAAATCATAAAGCAAATACCCAGGTACGCGAAATTTTTAAAAGACCTTTGCACTAATAAAAGAAATCTGCATGGGCATGAAAAGATTAAAGTAGGGGAGAATGTGTCAGCTGTACTCCAAAGAAAAATTGCACAAAAATGTAAAGACAAAGGCATGTTTGCTATATCATGTAAAGTTGAAAATCTTAAAATCAAGAAGGAAATGTGTGATTTAGGAGCTTCCATAAATGTTATGCCTCTATCAGTTTATTTGTCTTTGGATGCAGGTTCTTTGAAACAATCAGGAGTTACACTCCAACTCGCCGATAGATCAATAGTTTATTCTAAGGGCGTGTTGGAAGATATTTTGGTCCAAGTGGGAAAATTAATCTTCCCAGCAGACTTCTTTGTCTTGGATATGGAAGATGACAGTTCATCCAACTCTACAGATTTATTACTAGGAAGACCATTCCTTAGCACAGCTAGAACGAATATTGACGTGCATGAAGGCACGCTTTCAATGGAGTTTGATGGAGAAGAGGTAAAGTTTAATGTTTATGATGCAATAAAACATTCTGATGATAATTTTTCTCTTTGCAGCATAGATGTAGTTGATCCTCTCGCTCAAGAAGCCTTTAAACTAAGCAAGAA
Source organism: Manihot esculenta (assembly GCF_001659605.2). Lineage (NCBI taxonomy): Eukaryota > Viridiplantae > Streptophyta > Magnoliopsida > Malpighiales > Euphorbiaceae > Manihot > Manihot esculenta. The sequence goes on from NC_035166.2 coordinate 9,347,220, forward strand.
AAACAAGTTGGAGGTAGTTTTAACCGAAAACTTGACAATGAGCTGCCTTGACAATAGCACATCGCAATTTAGTGAAGAAATCATAGAAATAATCCACTCATGGGACACTTTAAACCATAAGGCACCAGAACTTGAGTTAAAATTACTTCCAGCTCATTTGAAATATGTATTTTTGGAAAGTAATAACACATTTTCAATCATAATCTCCTCCAAGTTGAATCCTTTAAAAGCAATGAAGTTAATTTGGGTGTTGAATGAATATGAAGAGGGAAGTGGATGAAACATAACATGCCACTGTCCAGCCTAGGATAATAAACAAGGGCACTGTTTGGGAGGCAACCCAAGGTTAAAGGCTTGTCCAAGCCTAGAGTCACAAGTAAGTTTTCTTTTAATTTTTCAGTTTTAATTAATTTGTTTGTTATTTTTGGAGCATATTGGATCATCTAGGCAATTCGAAACTTTAGGAAACCTTTTTGAAGGTAAGTTATTATTGCTCCCAAAGGAAGGTAAGTTTTGTTCTACTTTATCTTATTTTATACTTGAAAAAAATAATAATAATAAAAAATAAAAAAATAAAAAAAAATAAAATATAACCCTAATTCTTTCTCTCTCCTGTCATCTTCCTTTTCTTCTTCTTTTTCTTTTCTTTTTCTTTTCTGCAGATGGCCAGTGCCGCCTCCTCCCGCGCCACTCCCTCCGTCGCCGAAAGTCACGCCGTCGGCGCTTCGACCAGGAGCCACCGCTCATCGCACCGCCAGCAGACCACGATCCTATAAAATGTGGCGACCGAACCAGCGGATGCTCCATCATCGCCGGTCACGCATCCCTCCTCCAGTCGCGAAGCCTGCACAACCTTCATCGTCGGACACAGCGCCCCCTTCGCCAATCGTGACGTCTTCGCCGCCGATTGCCAGCCCAGCCACGCCTTCTTTGCCAAATCGCGAGTCCAGCCTCATCGGTTGCCACCTCCTCAGCGCTGACACCGCCTTCGCCATCGTCAACCTCCTCGCCGGTTGCAGCCATGCACCAGCGTTTGCTGATGAGATAGAGTTATGATGATGAGGAGGTGAAATCTGAGATGATCCAAAAATACAATCCAACCACCACCGGCTTGAGCTTTATACGACTTATCCTCAGGGAAGTTCTCTTTGACTTACTTTTATTTTATTTTGTGGACTTTCCCCCGTTGATTGAATTTTTTTCCACATTGAGGACAATGTGAGGAGAGATATGGTATGGAAATTGAAGTGTTTTTTTTGTGCTTGATGAGAGTGATTGATGCTCGATGAACATTCTGAAATTTTTGGAAATTTTTATTCTTTTTCTGTTTCTGTTTTTTTTTTCTTTGAGTTTTTGGTGTTTGAGTTAGAGGCTTGCCCAAGCCTATAAACACTTGATCTATTTTGATGATTCTCAGCAGTTTCTCAGCACTTGCACTTTAAATTGTTTCTCATTTTTAATTTTTATGATTTCTAGTATTGACATTATTTTGTTCAAAAAATAAAATAAAAAAAAGAAATAAAAAAATAAAAAATAAAAAATAAAATTTTACAGCCCCATTCTTACCATGAGAAATTGATATTTCCTCTATCGTAGAATCTAAGTTTTTATGTCATTTGCATGCTAGCTTAAATAGAATAAAATCATTATTGTTCATTTTGTTAGTCTTATTTTTAAGGCTTGTTTTGAAAACTCATGAAGTATGGTCCTTATTTAAATAGTTGGGTAAAAAATGCATGTTCTTTTAAAGAAGTTACTGCCTTTTATTGAGAATGAATTAAAGGACATTTTCTAGATTATATATTTATGTGAAAATTAAGGGGGTCATCAAATAAATAAATAAAAAAACAAATAAATGCACTCCTATAACCCACTCCTCTAGTTGCTTGATCAATTGGTTACCAACCCGATGGTCCAAGTAGTGCGGTACTTGGTGTCCCCTTAAGGTAATTCCGTATGGAGAAATCGGTGTTTGGAAGAGTATCACCCCTTTTTGAGCCGTTTAAAAACTCGCCCATGCCTTTTTATTGGGTAATTATGAGTGGAGCTAGTAGCCACCTGAGTTGAATAATCTGGAACAAGTGGCTCAATAACCATTTGTTTCACGTTCACTTTATCGGTTTCAGATAAGATATAGTAGGAAGTGTAAATAATAAATAATAAACCCCAAATATTTAAATTTTATTGGTCTAGTCAAGAGTTCTAAGATTCTATTCTTTCAAAAGGGCAGTCTAATATTATATGACATTCTAATATTTTTTGTGCTTGAAATTGAATTGAGGACCAACTTTATGTCTTGAGAAACACGTTTTAAATATGAAACTTGTTGAAGTGAACTTTGGTGAATTAAGCTATTTCTACTATCATCCTATTGCATGACAATTTGGTTTTTTACTTTGGACAAATTAAATTTCAGATTGGTTGAGGACAGAGTTGTATTTTATTATTTTATTTTAATTTTTGTGTTTGAGGACAAGCAAAGGTGCAAGTGTGGGGGAATCTGATGAGTTGCAAAACTCACATTTTTTTCCTCATTTAATTCATTAATTTTACTGTAATTTTGATATAAATATTTAATTTTAATTTGAATTTAATTTTGTACAGGTTTATGAGCAGAAGTTGAGAAAAGGAAGAAAAAATGATGAATTAAAGGATTTTTTATACTGGGAGGCTACAGCCTTGACCAAACCTGTAACCCAATGCGATAGGGAGATAAGATAGATTTTGCCACCTAAGCAGCTTCAAATGGAGTCAAATCGAATCAAACTCAATCAAATGAGGGTAAAGATTATATTAGGATAGAGATAAGATGAGGATAGAGATAAGATAGGGATAATAGATTTTATTTTAAATTTAATCTTTTTGTGCCCATATAAAGGCTCATAGCATTCAACCTGGAGACTCATATTCTACCTCTCTTATGAGTTGCAAAACTCACAATTTTTTCCTCACTTAATTCTTTGATTTTACTGTAATTTTGATATAAATATTTAAATTTTAATTTGAATTTGATTTTGAACAAGTTAGTGAGCAGAAGTTGAGAAAATGAAGAAAAAAAGGGCTGAAAATTAAAGGATTTTTATACTGGGAAGCTACAATTGATGGGAAGATAAAGATAGATTTTGCCACCTAAGCAATGATAAGATCGATTCAAATGGGTCAAGTTGAAACAAACTCAATCAGATGAGGATAGAGATAAGATGATGATAGAGATAAGATTAGGATAGAGATAAGATAGGAATAATAGATTTTATTTTAATTATTAAGTTTTATCTTTTTGTGGCTATATAAAGGCTCCTAGTATTCAACCTAAGGGAGGACATTCTACCTCTCACTCTCATTTCCTCTCTTGCTGTTCTCCACCTTCTTCTCCATCTTCTTTTCTTTTTCTTCTTCTTTTACTTAGTTGTTATAATTTTATTATGGCCATGAGTGGCTAAACATTTTGTTGAACCTAAATGTTCTAATCCTTGTTTTGATGATTAATAAACAATTGGTATGCTACTAATTATCTTCAAAGGTATTTGTGTTGAGCTTGTAGATCCCTTACCAACAAGAATGAAATTGCTTCTATCTCAAAAGAGAAAAGTGCCTATTTTGGAAGCATACCACAAGAAAGGGATAAGAAAGTATTTTTATTTATACTTTGTTTAATTCTATTCATTGTAAATTTCAATTAATTAATTGTGATGGCTCAAGGTTGCTTTCATCTCTAAAAGTTTTTTTTAGATATGGCCAAATTTTAAGAAATTATCTTTTAGGGACTAAAATGATATTTTCCAAAAGTAATGATTTTGAAATTATTTTTTATCAAAATCAAAGATCTAAAAATATGGGTTACAAAAATTCAAACGGATTGAAAAATGGATTTTTATAGCCTAAGTTATGATTTTTCAAAGAATTTAATGAAATATTTTTTGCCCCCTAAAGCCAACCTTCGGCTTCCGAAAGTCAGGGACAGAGATGAAAGTCTCACATGTTCGGCCGCCGAACATTGACTTTCGGCCGCCGAAAGTGTGTTTTCATCCTACCCCCTAAAGTGCATCCTTCGGCTTCCGAAAGTGAGGAACAGAGACGAAAGTCCTGTATGTTCGGCCGCCGAACATTGGCTTTCGGCCGCCGAAGGTGGTTTGCCCCCTAAGCTAAATGTTTGGCTTCCGAAAGTGAAGGACAGAGGCAAAAGTCACCTATGTTCGACCGCCGAACATTACCTTCGGCCGCCGAAAGTCTGCTTTTAAGTCAGCCTCCGAAGCCTAAAGTTCGGCTTCCGAAAGAGAGGGACAGAGACGAAAGTCCCACATGTTCGGCCGCCGAACTTAAACTTTAGGCCGCCGAAAGTCCTTTTTTAAAGAGTGATGTTCTTCACCTCAATTGGTTCGGCCGCCGAACTTTAGCTTAGGCCGCCGAACCTGAATTTCTTTGAGAAAGATATAACGGTTATTTCTGAACATGAACGGCTCTATTTGCATTTAATGCATCCCCAACGGCCATATTTATGACTGAACTATAAATACAATGAGTTTTTGATGTGAAGAGGTTACAACAACCATCTAAGCAAATATTTATTAAGATCACGACATTTTTCATTCTCTCTCTCTCAAAACCTTGAGCCAAAGCATTGATTTCTTGAAAGCTTGTTTTGAGTTGTAATTGGTTGGCTTTTCAGAGTGAGTAAAAGTTGTTGAGAGATTCTGTTGTTGTGAGTGTGGTATTGAGCAAAGAATTGCTCTTGAGTGAAAAAGAGATTTGTAAAGAGCAAAGGCTTGCTCTAAGATTGTAAGGGTTTTATTCTTCATCCAAAGAAGAGTTGATAGTGGAGTTGAACTCTCAAGGTGGACCTTGAGGAGAGGACGTAGGCTTGGGATAGCTGAACCTCTATAAATTCTTGTGTTGATTATCTTCTTCTTTATTGCCTTCTAATTTGTGCTTTTCCCTTTAAATTTTTTATAAACCCAATTCACCACCCCTCTTGGGTTGCTTCAAGGGACAACAAGTGGTATCAGAGCTAAGTCTCCCCATCTTGAATATATAACTATCTTGGAGTAAAGATCGAATGGCAACCCTCAATTCTCAAGAAGGTCAATCGGTTGTGAGACCACCTTTCTTTGATGGAAATGACTTTCTATATTGGAAAAATAGAATGTATTATTTCCTTAAATCGGAAGGAGTTGATTTGTGGGACATTGTGGAGAATGTCCCCTTCTTTCCCACAAGAGTGATAGATGGAAACCAAGAGCAAAAACCTAAGAGTGAATGGAGTGAGCTAGAGAAGAGAAGAGTAGCCCTCAATGACAAAGCCATTCACATCTTGTTTTGTGCTCTTAGTAGAAGTGAGTACAACAAAGTGTGCATGAAATCCACCACCAAGGAAATTTGGGATGCTTTCGTTGTCACTCATGAAGGCACCAATCAAGTCAAGGAAAACAAGATGGAATCCCTCATCCATCAATATGAGTTGTTCAAGATGAAATCCGATGAAACTATTAGTCAAATGTATGATAGATTCATTGAGATCATTGGAGGGATGAAATCTCTTGGGAAGACATTCACAAATGAAGAGTTGGTGAAGAAAATCCTTAGATGTCTACCTAAAGAATGGCTACCAAAGGTAACTTCTTTAAAGGATGCCAAAGACTTGAGCAAAGTGCAATTGGATGAACTCTTGGGAAATCTCATTGACTATGAGATGACTCTAAAGAGAGAGCAAGTGGAGGAACCTAGCAAGATGAAAAAGAACATTGCTCTAAGGGTAGCCTCCGAAGATACTAGTGAGGAAGAAGAAGAGATAACTGAGGAAGAACTAGCCTTGGTAACTAGGAGAATAAGGAAGTTGCTTCTTCAAAATAAAAAGTTCATCCCAAGGAAGAATTTTAGAAAGGAAAAGGGTGAATCAAGCAAAAAGGAAGTTGTCATTTGCTATGAGTGTAATAAGCTGGGTCACTACAAAGTGGATTGTCCCAAGTTGAAGAAGCCTATCAAGAAGTTCAAGAAGAAGGCCTTCAAAGCAACATGGGATGAGTCAAGTGATACCGAAGAGGAGGAAGTTGGTGATGAAATTGCCAACATGTGCTTCATGGCTCTAGAGGAAAGCTCCGATGAGGTAACTATACTTGATGACTCTACTTTATGTGATGAACTTGTAGGTGCTTGAAAAGAGTCATAAGAAAAACAAGTTTTTGAAATGTGAGTTAGCTAGCTTGAAAAAGGAAAGTGAGAACTCACCTAAGGAACCATTACCCTTAAATGATCCTTTACAAAAATCCTTAGATGAGCTCTCATTAGAAAATAAAAAGTTGAAAAATGAAGTCCTTGAGTTGAAAAATTCTCTTTCAAAATTTTTAAAGGGCAAGGACAAACTTGATGAAATTTTAGACTCTCAAAGGTCTCCTAGCATCAAGTATGGCCTTGGCTATAATAAATCAACTCAAGCAAACTTTTCTAAAACCGTTTTTGTTAAAGCTACTAACTCACATGAACCTAAGATTTCTAGCTCAAATGGAAATGTGCCTAAAGCCTCTACTAGTAATATGTCTATGAGAAATGCACATGTACACTAATCCACTAGTTACAACACTCATATAAGACACACACCTAGGCAATTTGCATATAAGAGAAATGATCATTATAGAACACACACTTCTAGTTCACAAAATCACCACTCTAATCATATCTCTTGTTCACATGCTTTTAATAAACAAAGGAGAAATGGCCACATGAGAACTCAAACACACTCACTCACCTATGGACCTAGAATAAGAAGGTTCAATGGTCATTGTCACTATTGTGGCAAGTTTGGTCATACCAATTATAAGTGCACTATTAGAAAATTGCATCTTGGATATGGTAGCATATGGAGATTGGATAGTGGAATGACTAACCCCCAAGGACCCAAGTACATTTGGGTACCTAAAGTGTTTGAATTCCTTTTTCTAGGTGTGCTTGAAATCCTCAAAAATTGAAAGCAAATGGTATCTAGATAGTGGATGTTCAAGGCACATGACCGGAAATTCAAGCCACTTCATCTCTCTTGAAAAGAAAGACGGAAGTGGACAAGTAACTTTTGGAGACAATGGAAAAGGTAAAATTGTTGGCATAGGTAAAGTCGGTAAGGAAAACTCTCCTATTCTTGATAAAGTTCTATTAGTTGATGGTTTGAAGCACAATTTATTAAGTGTAAGTCAATTATGTGATAAAGGTTGTAGAGTTATCTTTGAACCAAAATCATGTTTTGTTTCTAGAATGTCGGATAACAAAATATTGTTTGTTGGTGAAAGAGTTGAAAATATTTATCTTATTGACTTACAAGCTATGACTAACCAAGATATGAAGTGCTTTGTGTCTATTAGTGATAACTCTTGGATTTGGCATAGAAGGCTTTCTCATGCTAGCATGGATCTCCTCAAAAATTTAAGCAAAGATGAGCTAGTTGATGGCCTTCTAAAGATCAAATATGAAAAGGACAAAGTATGTGATGCATGTCAAATGGGTAAGCAAGTTAAGAGTTCCTTTAAAGCTATTAATAAGGTAATCTCTTCTAGACCTTTGCAACTCTTGCATATGGATTTATTTGGTCCAACTAGAGTAGCTAGTCTTGGTGGCATTCATTATGGTTTTGTTATAGTTGATGACTACTCTAGGTATACTTGGGTTGTGTTCCTTGCTCATAAGGATGATTGTTTTGATGCTTTTAAAAGTTTTACAAAGAAAGTTCAAAATGAAAAGGGTTTTCAAATTTCTTCAATAAGGAGTGATCATGGTAGAGAATTTGAAAATGAAAAATTTGAAGTCTTTTGTAATAAGTTAGGGATCACTCATAATTTTTCATCTCCTAGGACTCCCCAACAAAACGGTGTTGTTGAAAGAAAAAATAGAACTCTTTTAGATATGGGGAGGACTATGTTAAGAGAATATAATTTACCTACTTATTTTTGGGCGGAAGCCATAAATACGGCTTGTTATGTTTCAAATAGAGTTTTAATTAGACCTCTCTTAAATAAGACTCCTTATGAGCTTTGGAATGGAAGGAAACCTAGAGTTAGTTATTTTAGAGTTTTTGATTGTAAATGCTTCATATTAAACAATAAGGATAATCTAGGCAAATTTGACTCCAAAACCGATGAAGGTATCTTCTTGGGATACTCTATTTCTAGTAAATCATATAGAGTATTTAATAAAAAAACCTTGATAGTTGAAGAGTCAATGCATGTTGTTTTTGATGAATCTAATCCCTTTGCTCCTAGAAAGGAGGTATCTTGTGATGATGATCTTGTAGGTAACCTTGATGAGTTGACCTTTGAAGATCCTCAACCTCATGGAGATCAAAGTCAACCCAAAGAGGATTCAATAGAGGCAAAGGAAGATGAAGTTGGACTTCAAGAGCAACAAATGCAAATTACACAAAGTCAAGGAGTCCAACATGACTTGCCAAGGGATTGGGCCTACAAGAAGGATCATCCCAAGGATCAAATAATTGGTGATGCATCACAAGGGGTAACTACTAGATCTTCTATTAGATATGTATGTAATAATATTGCATTCATATCTCATATAGAACCTAAATCTATAGATGAGGCTATTAGTGATGAGAGTTGGGTTCTTGCTATGCAAGAAGAACTCAACCAATTTGAAAGAAACAAGGTTTGGACCTTAGTTTCTAGACCAAAACATCACCCCACCATAGGCACCAAATGGGTGTTTAGAAATAAGCTTGATGAAGATGGCAATATCATTAGAAACAAAGCTAGGTTGGTAGCTAAAGGCTATAACCAAGAGGAGGGCATAGACTATGATGAAACATTTGCCCCCGTAGCTAGATTAGAAGCCATTAGAATCTTGCTTGCATATGCATCATACATGAATTTTAATCTCTTTCAAATGGATGTGAAAAGTGCTTTTTTAAATGGTTTTATTGAGGAGGAGGTTTATGTTGAGCAACCTCCGGGGTTTGAAAATCATGACCTTCCAAATCATGTTTTTAAATTGTCTAAAGCTTTATATGGTTTAAAACAAGCTCCAAGAGCTTGGTATGAAAGACTAAGCAATTTTCTTTTGCAAAATGGTTTTTCAAAAGGCAAAGTGGATACAACACTCTTTGTAAAAAATCATGAAAATGACATCCTTGTAGTACAAATATATGTTGATGATATTATATTTGGTGCTACTAATGTGTGTTTGTGTGAAGAGTTCTCAAAAGTTATGAAAAGTGAGTTTGAGATGAGCATGATGGGAGAACTCAAATTCTTCCTTGGGCTTCAAATCAAACAAGCTAAGGATGGCATCTTCATCAACCAAGCCAAATACACAAAGGAGCTAATCAAAAGGTTTGGAATGGAGAATAGCAAGCCAAGTAGAACTCCAATGAGCACAAACACCAAGCTTGACAAGGATGAAAAGGGTAAGCCAATTGATGAAAAGCTCTATAGAGGTATGATCGGAAGCCTTTTATATCTCACCGCATCTAGACCGGATATCATGTTTTCCGTATGCTTATGTGCACGTTTTCAATCATGTCCTAAAGAGTCTCATTTGCATGCCGTTAAACGCATTCTTAGATATTTAAATGGTTCATTGCATTTAGGGTTATGGTATCCTAGAAGTACATCTTTTAGTTTATGCTCCTACTCGGATGCCGACTTTTCCGGAAGCATTCTTGATAGGAAAAGTACCTCGGGTACTTGTCAACTTCTAGGACAATCTCTTGTCTCTTGGTGTAGCAAGAAACAAAATTCGGTTGCACTTTCAACCGCCGAAGCCGAATATGTGGCGGCGGGTCTTTGTTGTAGTCAAATCCTTTGGATTAAGCAACAATTAAGAGACTTTGAAGTGTCTCTTGATCACATTCCTATTAAATGTGATAATACAAGTGCAATCAATTTAACCAAGAACCCCATTCAACATTCTAGAACTAAGCATATTGACATTAGACATCATTTCATTCGTGATCATGTGTTAAATGGTGATGTTGTTCTTGAATTTATGGTTACAAACAACCAATTAGCTGATATTTTCACTAAACTCTTAAATGAAGAAAGATTTAACTTCATTAAAAGGGAATTGGGAATGCTAGATGGTGTTGTTTGTTGAGTGTTTTTATTTTATTATTATTCTGTGATTATCTCTTTGAAAGTTTGTTAGATTGTTTGATATAGTTTTAATTCTTTATTTAAAAAAAAAAAAAAAAGGGAGAGGGAAGCCCAAAAATTCCAGGTTCGGAGGCACATTCGGCCCCCTAACCTTCAATTTCATGGGCAATATGAAAAGCGGGAGATTTTTTTTGTCTTTTTCTTTTCTCTTTTTCGGCCGCCTAACATTTTATTCGGCCGCCGAACCTTGTTAATTTTCGGCCGCCGAAGATTAAGTTCGGCCTCGTAAAATTGCCCATTTTCGGCCGCCGAAGCTTAGTTCGGCCGCCGAAACTGCGCGTGCCTTAAAAGCCCCTGCGATAGCTCATCGTCTTCCTCGCGCGACTCTCTCTCTCCCCCGAAGCTTTCTCTCTCTCCTCGAAGCTCCCTTCGTTCTCCCTCACAAAATCTGCTGTTTCTGAGCCTTTTTCCCTCAAAAACCTCCATTTTTCATCTTTCCTTTCACTCAAACGCCTCAAAACGCCTTATTTTTCTTCTCAAGAAACCCATTTCGAGCTTTTTCATTTGGGTATGTTTTCTGTTTTCTCTCTCCGTTTTTATGCGTTTTGGTTTATTTTGTGTTGATTTGATGTTGCTCTTAGCTCTCTAATCTGCCTAAGCTAGATTTTGATGTTATTGTTGATATTTTTTTTGGCATATAAAATCTGCTGGGTAAATTTTTTTTCTCTTAATATATGCATGTTGTTAGCTGGGTTATGTTATTTGGTTTGTTTTGGGTTACTATTTTTGTATGGCACTGCAAATTATGACTCGATCAGAATTTTTTTTTAATAATGGATATGGTGCAATAACTGGTTAGCTGGGTTATCCTTTTGTTAGCTGAGTACATATATATATATATATATATATCAATGCCTGGTTTTGAATATGAGACTGTGATACTTATTGTTGTGATTAGCTGATTTATCTTATTGTTGTGATTAGCTGGGAATTTAGATATCAATGCATGTTTTTGAATATAAGTCTGTGATGCTTATTGGTTGGCTTTTGTGTTATTTTTGGGCTGAGTTTTATGGTAATGCTGCTTATGGTTAGTTCTTTTATTTTTTTTTTCTCATATGCCTCTGTAGCTGTTATTTGGTTAAAATGGGTAGAAAATCCACAGCCCGTAGACACCCATACTTTAGAGGTCAGTCCAGTAGGCAGTCTGAGCCTCCTAGGTCCCCCTCTCCAGACCCTCCTGCCTCTCCCCCCTTTGAGTTTCCTGTAGTTAGAGAGGAGGATCCAGCTTTTGAGCCTTTTTCTCTCAGGTTTGTTCATCCTGGGAGAACAGTTCATGCTAATAGTGTTCAGCTCTTTCGCTCTCAGGGATTCCTTCAGCCCTTCAGAGTCCAGGGTTGGGAGCACCTTCTTATCACTCCATCAGACACCCATCCTAGGATTGTTAGAGAGTTCTATGCAAACCTACACACCTTTACCCGTCACACTCCCCCCCACCTGGTCAGTTTTGTAAATGGTCAGAGAGTTTTTCTCACTCCTGACATCATTGCTCGGTATCTAGGTGTCTCCAACTCTGGGGCTGTTGTCTCTACCACTCATAAGTGGATCACTGGTGAGGTCTCTTCCCTTCACCAGACTAGGATCATTTCAGGAGACGTAGATCGTGAGGAGCCCTCTAGGCTTAAGGCCTGTGACCTCAACACTCTCCCTAAAGTTGTTCACCACATAGTCACCTATGAGATTCTCCCTAGATCGGGTCATAGGACTGCACTCTCCTACTCTGACATGTTTGTAGTATCTTGTCTGCTAGAGGGTCGAGCCCTTAACCTGCCACATATTATGATTCACTCTATAGCAGACTCCCTTAGGTTGAGTCGAGGTTGTCTCCCCTTTGGCCGTCATCTCACTCTTCTTCTTCGAGCCCTAGGGGTTGACCCAGGTACCGAGTCGGCCTTACCTTTGTCTAGTGAGTACACCCCCTACACTGAGGCTACCCTCCACCACATGGGTTTGACTAGGAGAGGCAATGAATTTTATAATACTAGGAGAGATTTTGCAGCCCGCAGAGCAGCACATGCAGCAGCACAGGCACATGATGGTTCTGATGAGGAGTCAGATGATGCTTCTCCTACTGATCTTGAGACAGAGCGAGCTCCCCGAGGCGATGCTAGTACCGGGCGATCCACCGAGCAGGGTACATCTTCACGGACTGCATCTGATCTGTATGATGCCATGGGTCGTCTGGAGCTGCAGGTTGCTCAGATTTCTGATCACCAGACTCAGATATCTGATCGCCAGACTCAGATGGAGCAGCAGTTAGCACGACTTATAGACCAGCAGCAGACCCTGATCGAGCAGCAGAGACAGATTTTGCACTTCCTTCAGCAGTCATCTGGAGTGCCACCTCCTCAGCCTCCTCAGTGATTTTTTGTTTATTTAGTTACTCTTTTTTTTTCTCTCTCTTTTGGTATTGCAATATTTTTTGTTTTTGATGATGTCAAAAGGGGGAGAATGGTATAATGGTATCATATATGTATATATTTGATGTTTTGGATATTGGCTATATTAGTTTAACTCTTTTGGTTTTATGGATCTATTCTTTTGGTTTTATGGATCTATCTTCTTGAGATGCATTCCTTGTTAGCACTCATTCATTCATATAGGATCCATTGCATCTCATTGCATTGAGTCAAAACCTCCCTTATGTGCCTTCTCTCATTTTAAATATGGCATAAATTATTTTTGACAGGGGGAGCACATTAAGGGGGAGAAATTTTTAAAATGCACACACTACACTTATGATTATTATTTTATTGTTTACCAATTGTTTGTCATCATCAAAAAGGGGGAGATTGTTGAACCTAAATGTTCTAATCCTTGTTTTGATGATTAATAAACAATTGGTATGCTACTAATTATCTTCAAAGGTGTTTGTGTTGAGCTTGTAGATCCCTTACCAACAAGAATGAAATTGCTTCTGTCTCAAAAGAGAAAAGTGCCTATTTTGGAAGCATACCACAAGAAAGGGAAAAGAAAGTATTTTTATTTATACTTTGTTTAATTCTATTCATTGTGAATTTCAATTAATTAATTGTGATGACTCAAGGTTGCTTTCATCTCTAAAAGTTTTTTTTAGATATGGCCAAATTTTAAGAAATTATCTTTTAGGGACTAAAATGATATTTTCCAAAAGTAATGATTTTGAAATTATTTTTTATCAAAATCAAAGATCTAAAAATATGGGTTACAAAAATTCAAACGGATTGAAAAATGGATTTTTATAGCCTAAGTTATGATTTTTCAAAGAATTTAATGAAATATTTTTTGCCCCCTAAAGCCAACCTTCGGTTTCCGAAAGTCAGGGACAGAGACGAAAGTCTCACATGTTCGGCCGCCGAACATTGACTTTCGGCCGCCGAAAGTGTGTTTTCATCCTGCCCCCTAAAGTGCATCCTTCGGCTTCCGAAAGTGAGGAACAGAGACGAAAATCCTGTATGTTCGGCCGCCGAACATTGGCTTTCAGCCGCCGAAGGTGGTTTGCCCCCTAAGCTAAATGTTTGGCTTCCGAAAGTGAAGGACAGAGGCAAAAGTCACCTATGTTCGGCCGCCGAACATTACCTTCGGCCGCCGAAAGTGTGCTTTTAAGTCAGCCTCCGAAGCCTAAAGTTCGGCTTCCGAAAGAGAGGGACAGAGACGAAAGTCCCACATGTTCGGCCGCCGAACTTAAACTTTAGGCCGCCGAAAGTCCTTTTTTAAAGAGTGATGTTCTTCACCTCAATTAGTTCGGCCGCCGAACTTTAGCTTAGGCCGCCGAACCTGAATTTCTCTGAGAAAGATATAACGGTTATTTCTGAACATGAACGGCTCTATTTGCATTTAATGCATCCCCAACGGCCATATTTATGACTGAACTATAAATACAATGAGTTTTTGATGTGAAGAGGTTACAACAACCATCTAAGCAAATATTTATTGAGATCACAACATTTTTCATTCTCTCTCTCTCAAAACCTTGAGCCAAAGCATTGATTTCTTGAAAGCTTGTTTTGAGTTGTAATTGGTTGGCTTTTCAGAGTGAGTAAAGGTTGTTGAGAGATTCTGTTGTTGTGAGTGTGGCATTGAGCAAAGAATTGCTCTTGAGTGAAAAAGAGATTTGTAAAGAGCAAAGGCTTGCTCTAAGATTGTAAGGGTTTTATTCTTCACCCAAAGAAGAGTTGATAGTGGAGTTGAACTCTCAAGGTGGACCTTGAGGAGAGGACGTAGGCTTGGGATAGCTGAACCTCTATAAATTCTTGTGTTGATTATCTTCTTCTTTATTGCCTTCTAATTTGTGCTTTTCCCTTTAAATTTTTTATAAACCCAATTCACCCCCCTCTTGGGTTGCTTCAAGGGACAACACATTTATTTTTCAGTTGAAGGTTAAATTAAATTGAGGTTTGTTCAAGTTGTGAGGTTATGTACTTTAATTCTCTTCATCTTATTTTCTATTTTCTATTAATTTCTGAATTCGAGGAATACCACCTTCATTGTTGTTTTCTTGAGAATTCAAGGGGCCCATTGAATTTCTTGGGAAGATAACATATTGCTAATTAATCTAATTAAATCCGTAATTGTTTAATTGGGTTAATAACAAGTGGCAATTAATATATTAGTTTATATTAAGAAATTAGTGGATTTGATTTAAATAAAACGCGTGTTTTTATTAATCAAGTTTGGGTTATTCTCTCTTAAAGCAGTTGACTAATTAAATCTACACGCTTGTTGGGGTTGTTAGTTTGACTAGGAATTAATTTAAGCGCGAAGCGGATTAATTTATTCATAAGGAAGCGGATTAATTTATTCATAAGGAAGAATTGGTGGGATTCGCGTGTTTGACCACTATAACCAAACAATAGATAATAAAATGAATTTTTTTTTTATCAATGATCAACTGCAAAATAACTCAATTTAATTACCTTCAGCTGAAAATTTTAATTAATTAGTTGTTTCTAAATTTTCAATTACATTATTTATTTATTTATTTATTTTCTCTTAAGTTTATTTTTATTGGCTTGCCCAAGGCACAACTATTTTCATAAAAAAGAAAAATATCTTCTTCTCACTTTTTCATTAAACTATTTCTCTATTTAAATTTGGTCATTTAAATTAAGCAGATTTAAGGTCTCTGTGGGATCGATACTCACTCACCCTATCTTCAAGTTCTTAACAATCAAGAGAAGGGAAGTAAATTTTAAATTGACGGATTCGGCACCTGTCAAATTTTGGCGCCGTTGCCGGGGAATGTGGTATAGAAATTGAAGGTTTTTTTTTTTTTTTTGGTTGATGATTGATGAACATTCTGAAATTTTTGGAAATTTTTGGGAAGTTTTTTTTTTCTGCCATTTTTCTTTGAGTTTTTGGTGTCTGAGGTAGAGGCTTGCCCAAGCCTATAAACACTTTTGTTATTTTGATTCTCAGCAGTTCCTCAGCACTTGCACTTTAAATTGTTTCTCATATTTAATTTTTATGATTTTCAATATTAAGCATCATTTTAAATAAAAAATAAAAAATAAAAAAAATAAAAAAATATTTTTTATATAGCTCCTTACTCACCATAAGAAATTGATATGTCCTTTATCGTAGAATACAAGTTATTATGACATTTGTATGCTAGCTTAAATAGAATAAATTTATCATTGTTCATTTTATTAGTTTTATTTTTAAGGCTTGTTTTGAAATATCATGAAGTATGGTCCTTATTTAAATAGTTGGGTAAAAAAATGCATATTCTTTTAAATGAGTTGGTGCCCTTTATTGAGAATGAATTAAAGGATATTTTCTAGACTATATATTTATGTGGAAATTAAGGGGTGTTCAAAAAAAAAAATGAAAAAAAAAAGAGAGAGAAAAAAGAAAATAAAAATCAGAAATAAATGCACTCCTATGACCCATTCCTCTAGTTGCTTGATCAATTGGTTACCAACCCGATGGCCCAAGTAGTGCGGTACTTGGTGACCCCTTAAGGTGATTCTGTATGGAGAAATCGGTGTTTGGGAGAGTATCACCCCTTTTGGGCCGTTTAAAAACTCGCCACTACCTTTTTATTGGGTAATTATGAGTGGAGCTAGTAGCCACCTGAGCTGAATAACCTGGGGCAAGTGGCTCAGTAACCATTTGTTTCACGTTCACTTTATCGGTTTCAGGCAAGATATAGTAGGAAGTGTAAATAATAAATAATAAACCCCCAAATCTTTAAATTTTATTGGTCTAGTCAAGAATTCTAAGATTCTATTCTTTCAAAAGGGTAATTTAATATTATATGACATTCTAATATTTTATGTGTTTGAAATTGAATTGAGGACCAACTTTATGACTTGAGAAACATATTTTAAATATGAAACTTGTTGAAGTGAACTTTGGTGAAATTAAGCTATTTCTGCTATCATCCTATTGCATGACAATTTGGTTCTTTGTTTTGGACAAATTAAATTTCAGATTGGTTGAGGACATGGCTGTATTTCATTGTTTCATTCCAATTTTTGTGCTTAAGGACAAGCAAAGGTGCAAGTGTGGGGGAATTTGATGAGTTACAAAACTCACAATTTTTTCCTCACTTAATTCTTTGATTTTATTGTAATTTTGATATAAATATTTAAATTTTAATTTGAATTTGATTTTGAATAGGTTGGTGAGCAGAAGTTGAGAAAATGAAGAAAAAAAAGGCTGAAAATTAAAGGATTTTTATACTGGGAAGCTACAATCGATGGGAAGATAAAGATAGATTTTGCCACCTAAGCAATGATAAGATCAGATTCAAATGGGTCAAGTTGAAACAAACTCAATCAGATGAGGATAGAGATAAGATGATGATAGAGATAAGATTAGGATAGAGATAAGATAGGAATAATAGATTTTATTTTAATTATTAAGTTTTATCTTTTTGTGCCTATATAAAGGCTCCTAGCATTCAACCTAGGGGAGGACATTCTACCTCTCACTCTCATTTCCTCTCTTGCTGTTCTCCACCTTCTTCTCCATCTTCTTTTCTTTTTCTTCTTCTTTTACTTAGTTGTTATAATTTTATTATGGCCATGAGTGGCTAAACATTTATTTTTCAGTTGAAGGTTAAATTAAATTGAGGTTTGTTTAAGTTATGAGGTTATGTACTTTAATTCTCTTCATCTTATTTTCTATTTTCTATTAATTTCTGAATTCGAGGAACACCACCTCCATTGTTGTTTTCTTGAGAATTCAAGGGGCCCATTGAATCTTTTGGGAAGATAACATATTGCTAATTAATCTAATTAAATCCGTAATTGTTTAATTGGGTTAATAACAAGTGGCAATTAATATATTAGTTTATATTAAGAAATTAGTGGATTTGATTTAAATAAAACGCGTGTTTTTATTAATCAAGTTTGGGTTCTTCTCTCTTAAAGTAGTTGACTAATTAAATCTACACGCTTGTTGGGGTTGTTAGTTGACTAAGAATTAATTTAAGCGCGAAGCGGATTAATTTATTCATAAGGAAGAATTGGTGGGATTCGCGTGTTTGACCACTATAACAAAACAATAGATAATAAAATGATTTTTTTTTTAATCAATGATCTACTGCAAAATAACTCAATTTGATTACCTTCAGCTGAAAGTTTTAATTAATTAGTTGTTTCTAAAATTTCAATTACATTATTTATTTATTTATTTATTTTCTCTTAAGTTTATTTTTATTGGCTTGCCCAAGGCACAACTATTTTCATAAAAAAGAAAAATCATTTCTTCTCACTTTTTCATTAAACTATTTCTCTATTTCAATTTAGTCATTTAAATTAAGCAGATTTAAGGTTTCTGTGGGATTGATACTCACTCACCCTATCTTCAAGTTCTTAACAATCAAGAGAAGGGAAGTAAATTTTAAATTGACGGATTCGGCACCCGTCACTCTCACTCTCATTTCCTCTCTCGTTGCCCCCACCTTCTCCATCTTCTTTTCTTTTTTCTTCTTCTTTTACTTAGTTGTTACACTACAAAAAAACAGTGAATTAGCGACCAAAATTTTGGTCGCTAAAAGGCAGAATTTGGTCGCTATTATGAAATAGCGACCATTTAGCGACCAAAATGAAATGGTCGGTGTTTGGCCAGTCGCTAAATTTTTGGCGACAATCTGGAAATTGGTCGCTAAAATAGCGACCAATCAGCGACCATTTTTTGGTCGCTAATTTGGTGTCATGGCAAATTAGGTATTAGAAATATTAGTCGCTGTTTGGTCGCTAAATGGTCGCTAAATGGTCGCTGTTTTGGTCGCTATTTTGTTGTTATTTGATCGCCTCAGGGAAGAGCATTTGGTCGCTATGTGGAAGTAAATTGGTCGTTAAATTTTGGTCGCTAAATGGTCGCTGTTTTGATCGCTAATTTGGTCGCTGTTTCGTTGTTATTTGATCACCTCAGGGAAGAGCATTTGGTTGCTATGTGGAAGTAAATTGATCGTTAAATTTTGGTCGGGAAATGGTCGCTGTTTTTGTCGCTAACTTGGTCGCTATTTAGTCGCTATTTGATCGCATTAGAGAAGAGCAATTAGTCGCTATTTCATCGCAAATTAATAGTAAAATTAAAAAAATATTTATTATTTAATTTATTTTTGTGGCTGATTAGTCACTAATAAATGCATTTAAATCTGATTCATATCATTTTTTCAATAAATTCATAAACCTGCTATAATATCAATATTTACACACACATTCCAATACATAAAACATCAAAGACAATATATACGCATAAACTTCATTTCATAATTCTGCAATCTAAAAGTTCAAAACATTACTATAGTTCAACACTAAGAAACTTAAAATATCTCAAAATATATAATGGATCCAAATAGTATCAAATTCATATCATAAAATATATTATTTAAGTACGTGAGAAATGACATTATGCTAATCCATATGTGAATCACCAAGGGATCTATGAGCTGGAGGAATATCAGACGATGATGGCATCAATGAGGAAGACTGATGTCCCATCTTCGCTGTCTGTAGTTCATCACGCATTTTAGCTATCAGCTGATTTTGGTCTTCTACAAGTTTCTGCAAACTATTATACTTCTCTTCAAACTTTGCTTCAATTGCTTTCTTCCATTCTGGTGATTGGGATGATGGAACATTTGTTGATGTTCCCCCAGTTCCTGTTTGAGAGAAGGCAGAAGAGGCAGCACTACCTAAACCATAAACTCGACTTCCTTGCCATCCTCCTACTGCAGTAATGAACAATTGATCCTCATTAATAGATTGGCCATACAAGATCAAATCCTCTTCCTTAACTTCATATTCATTCATCAAACAATTGTACACAGCCTCTATGTCAGAGTATGTGTTTAACTCAGAGGGCTATTAAAATTCCACAAATAACAACTGATCAGGCATGTAAAATTAGCATTGTAGGTGAAGACAAATGAATATGTAGGCATAAATTATTGAGACAAATTTTATTTTTTTTTTAGAGAAAAAAGGTAGCTATTCAAGATTTTAATTTAAAAAATATAGATAATTGATCTCATAGAATATATTTACCTTGCCAGAAGATGCCCCATATCCTGAAGACAAATGAACAGTTTATGCTATAAGTCCACCCAAGTACCGTAAAAAATAAATAAGAAAGCTATTGATCATTGATTAGTGAATGAGCCAAGTTCACAGTTCATTTACTTTCCATGGGCAGTTTCTCCAGAAAGCATGACCGCATCAAAAGAATTTGAAAGGAATTAAGGAGATTTTTAGTAACAAGTATAAAGTCTCTTTTCTTAGCTGTGTTAGATTTTGTCTTAGCATGCCGTCTATATTGTTTGGTGAAACTCTGTGTCAATCTGAGCAACAGAAACATGTGGTCTTTAGAACTATGGATTCATCTATCAGTCTATAATAATTTATCACTTACTCCTGTCTCTTCTTTTACTTCTCTCATAGCTGCCTTGAAGATATCCTCACCCTATATGTTGAAGAGCTCATATAAACAACTAATGAAGTGAAATGATTAGTCAAACATTGAATAACTCCTCACTGTAGGCAATAGGCATGTACCTCATCAACAACTCCAGTGGGAATTTTCCACACCCCTGTTCCTCGAAATCTGCCACTCTTTTCCTGGACAACAAGCACCTAACAACCAAGAAGATTCTCGTTCAAGACCAGCAATATATGTATGTGAGTCTAAAACAAGAAGTTAACAGCCAAGAGGATTCCCATTTTAAGATCAACAACATACATGTGAGAGTTAGTCAGAGATTAACCCCAATTTAGACGATTCAATAACAGCCATTTTCATGGAAATTTTTCCCCTATCAGACATCCAAAATATGACAGCATGAAGTATTGAAACAGTGAAAGATGTTAAATTTTGCCCATATATTCTTTGACTGTGACTAATGCATGAACCCTTGGCAACCCTTCACTAATTTTTCAGAATCCGTAGTGAATTGGATAGAAAGAAATTCCTTTTTGCAATTGAAATAATTTATACAGAAGTGCCTCCTCAATACATGACAAACCCCAGATGAGGCTAACATGAAATAAAAAAGATTCATTTTCTTATGTTAGACAGCAAACACATGGGGGAAAGGGATGAACTAAACTGAGACCTATGTTTATATCAATAGAAAACTCAGCTTTTGGATTAGAGGAATGATGAAAGTAAAGAACATTAACATATATGTTTTAAAGAGAATAAGGATAAGAGACATAAGATTATATATTATTTCTAGTTTTCTAACCTATACAATGAAATTTTGAAATTATATATTATTTAATTTATTTAATAATTATAACTAGGATGTTACTATTAATAAACTTGCTAATCCACAATATATAATTATATGAATGAATTATGAATTAAAAAGAAATATAATTAAAAAATATAAAAATACCCCATATTTCTGCAGGCCAATTAGCAGGAGAGTGCTAAAACCAGTCAATAGAACTCCAATCCATAGTGAGATATGAAACAGTATATTTAGTGCGAAAGCTGTTCCAATTACTAGAAAAAAAAAAGAGAAATTAATTAAATTCAAAATATATTTAATTTTTATTTTCCTTTATAAAAAGAATAATAACAAAGAAATAATGAGAAAAATCAATACCTTCTGGTATATCTGCAGCTATGACAGCAACCTCAGCCAGTAACCATAAACAAAGCTTCACATATTTTGGGTACTCCACCTTGCACAACTCAGCCAGATGTTTTTCTGATATCAATCCCATCTTAATAAGAGCGATGTATGTATGTTCGTATCATGTATGTATGTATGACTTCTTACCTGTGCTTACACCAAGATTTGCAGCAAGTGACTGAATTATCAGAGCAAAAACCAAGCCGATGACTATGATCCATAGAAGTTGGAATTTATAAAAATTACAAGTCAATTGACATACATGAGATCAGTTTCTCAAATTGAGGACAAAACTGCCCGGATAATCGCTCAAATCAAAGAGGATAATACATACATACATACATACATACATATGTATGTGTGTTTGTTTGTTTTACCTCATAACCATGGTTTGCTCCAGCTTGCATATTAGTCTCCACTGTGCAGATGCCAAAGTTTCTGGGTCAGTACTATTGATATTCGCATGTTCAAAACATACAGAGAAGAGAGAGAGAGAGCTTACGGTTTCCAGGATCAAGATAAGCCAAAGAAACCAACACTGTTATCCAAAGAAGCCAAATAAATTAAAGAACATTAACATACCTTTTACAGTTGTTGATGAGGACTGAGGACTGAGAACTGAGGAAGACTGAGGGCTGAGGAAGACAGAGGATTGAGGACAACCAAGTTGCTGACGGCGCGGAGAGCCGATGGACTGGAGAGCGACGACCGACGATTGCGTGGAGAGCGACGACCGACGCCGATTAGCGTCTCTACTCAGTGGAGACTGATATGCGTGACGTGAGGCGGCGTGGAATGGAGATTAGCGTCTCTGCTCAGTGGCACCACTTTTAGATTTAGGGCAAATAAGGGTACATTTTAAAACGACATAGTATAGGTGATTTCGGTTCGGTTCGGTCTAATCGAAAATTTTGAATTTAAAATCGAATCGAATCGAAATCATAGTATAGGTGATTTTAAATTTCAAAACGACATAGTATAGGTGATTTCGGTTCGGTTCGATCTAATCGAAAATCGAATTTAAAATCGGGTATTTTCGGGTATCCGATCCGACCGAACTCTAATAGGACGGATTTGGGTAGTTATAATTGAGTTTGGGTTTTAAAAATAATACCCGTTGCGGGTTCGGATCGGATTCGGGTTTTATGTACAGGGTACCCACTACCCGAATCCATTTATATAAATAATTAATCTAATATAAAAAATATATTTTATAATAATATTTATACATTTTTTTTATATATTTTTATTTAAAAATTTAAATTTAAATATTCTTTAGAAATATTATATTTTTTAAATGAAAATTATTAATGAAAAATATTTTTTATATAAATTATTAATTAAAATATATAAGATTAAACGGGTTCGGATTTTATTCGAATAATAATAATCGGGTTTGGGACGGATTCGGATAGTTTAAATTAATTTTTAATCGGGTTCGAAACGGGTTCAGATATTACTAATATAAATCGGGTTCGGGTTCGGGTAATTTAATTTTCACGAGTACCCTACCCGTTTACATCCCTAGATTAGAGCATCCCTTAAATTGTCAAAACGACGTCGTTTTATATACCGAATTGAAATTACTTAATTTAAAATTTTAAATAAAATAAAATTTAATTAAAATTTAAATTAAAATTTTAAAAATAAAATGGTCGTTGATTGATCGCTATTTTAGAGATTAAAATTAGGGATTAGGGTTAGGGATTATGAATTAGGGATCAGGGATTCGGGATTAGGAATTAGAGATTAGGGTTAATTTTATTATGAATTAGGAATTAATTAGGAATTAAAGTTAGAGATTATAAATTAGGAATTAGGAATTAGGGTTAATTTTATTAGGGATTAGGGATTAATTAGATATTAGGGATTAGAGATTAGGATTAGGAATTAGGTTAGAGTAGGGATGTAAACGGATCGGGTATTTTTCGGGTATCCGATCCGACCGAACCCTAATAGGACGGATTTGGGTAGTTACAATCGGGTTTGGGACGGATTCGGGTTTTAAAAATAATACCCATTGCAGGTTCGGATCAGATTCAGATTTTATGTACATGGTACCCACTACCCGAATTCGTTTATATAAATAATTAATCTAATATAAAAAAATATATTTTATAATAATATTTATAAATTTTTTTTATATATTTTTATTTAAAAATTTAAATTTAAATATTCTTTAGAAATATTATATTTTTTATATGAAAATTATTAATGAAAAATATTTTTTATATAAATTATTAATTAAAATATATAAGATTAAACGGGTTCGGGTTTTATTCGGATAATAATAATCGGGTTTGAAACGGATTCGGATAGTTTAAATTAATTTTTAATCGGGTTCGGAACGGGTTCGGATATTACTAATATAAATCGGGTTCGGGTTCGGATAGTTTAATTTTCACGGGTACCCTACCCGTTTACATCCCTAGATTAGAGCATCCCTTAAATTGTCAAAACGACGTCGTTTTATATACCGAATTGAAATTACTTAATTTAAAATTTTAAATAAAATAAAATTTAATTAAAAATTAAATTAAAATTTTAAAAATAAAATGGTCGTTGATTGGTCGCTGATTGGTCGCTATTTAGCGACTAATTATTTTAGTCGCTAAATATGGTCGCTAAATATTCCCGCCCAAAAAGTTGTTGCGATTTCGTCGCAAATATGGTCGCTAATAACTCGCGCCATTAATTCCCGCTAAATTAGCGACCATTTTATATTTGGTCGCTAAATAGCGACCAATTAACGACCAAAAATTGGTCGTTAAGCTTTTTGTTAAATAAAAATATTATTTCATTCATTCAGTCGCAGAATGGTCGCTGATTGGTAGCTATATAGCGACCAAAAAATTTGGTCGCTAATTTTGGTCACAATTTCACAGTTTTTTTGTAGTGTTATAATTTTATTATGGCCATGAGTGGCTAAACAATTTATTTTCAGTTGAAGGTTAAATTAATTTGAGGTTTATTCAAGTTGTGAGGTTATGCACTACAACTCTCTTCATCTTATTTTTATTTTCTATTAATTTCTGAATTTGAGAAACACCACCTCCATTATTATTTTCTTGAGAATTCAAGGGGCCCATTGAATCTCTTTGAAAGACAACATATTACTAATTAATCTAATTAAATCCGTAATTGTTTAATTGGGTTAATAACAAGTAGCAATTAATATATTAGTTTATATTAAGAAATTAGTAGATTTGATTTAAATAAAACGCGTGTTTTTATTGATCAAGTTTGAGTTCTTCTCTCTTAATGCAGTTGACTAATTAAATCTACATGGGTGTTGGGATTGTTAGTTAACTAGGAATTAATTTAAGCGCGAAGCGGATTAATTTATTCATAAGGAAGAATTGGTGGGATTCGCGTGTTTGACCACTATAACCAACCAATAGATAATAATATGAAATATTTTATTTCTAACAAATGATCAACTGCAAAATACCTCAATTTAATTACCTTCAGCTGAAAGTTTTTAACTATTTGTTTCTTCAATTTCAATTGCATTATTTATTATTTTTCTTTTAAGTTTATTTTTATTGGCTTGCCCAAGGCAAAACCCCTCTCCTCAAAAAATTCTCTTTTTCTCACTTTTTGAATTAATTGGCCATCTAAATTAAACAAGATTAAAGTTTATGTGGGATCGATACTCACTTACCCTGTCTACAAGTTCTTGTCAATCGAGAAAAGAGAAATAAATTTTAAATTGACGGATTCGACACCCGTCAACTACAAAGTGGACTATGCAATTACTGAAGCAATATTCTTATGAATACTCACCACCTAAATGGTTTATAGGTAGCAGTAAAGAGGAAAAAAGTGAAAAATATTCATAAGAACATCACTTATCAAACTGTTTAACCCACTTTTGGACCCAATGATTGCAGAGCCTAGGTGGTGGGTATCACAAGTTGAGAAATTATAGTGTGGATCAGTTGGATAATTAAGAAAACGAGAAAATGCTAAGAAAAAATTTTCGAAAAGGAAAATGATAATAATAAAGAGAGAAAAAAAAAAAAAAAAAAAACAGAAGGTGAGACTGATCAAAGAGATTAGAAAATGTTATAATATTTAACAATTTATTCACAAATTAAAAGAAAATATGCTACTATTTTTAGAATTCAAGTAATGGTATTTTAGGGAGAAGGTAAAATTGTTGTTTTAATACTATTAAGATAATAGTTTGATAATTATTTAAAATTATTATAAAAAAATTATTTTTTTATTGTATATAATAATATATTTTAATAAAATATTTATTTTACATTTAATAAAATTATAATTTTAATTTATTAAAAATATAAATTATTATCTTATAATTAATAATTGAAAGTAATTATAGTGATTCTCAAATTATTATTATTTATTTATAACCACAATTAAAATATAAAACAATAATTTATAATTATTTCTTTAGATATGTTTTTGCAGTAATATATATTTCAGTATCCAGTCCTTCCTTTATACTTTTAGTTTTTTTTTTTTCTAATTTAGCGCCTAAAATTATTTAAGTTCAATTTTGGCCCTTAGATTTTTTTTTTTTTCATTTTATTAGCACAACGCAATCCGGCGGGGAAGGATGTGTAAATATACACACACATTTTGGCTACTCTTCAATCAAGTTGAACTTCTACATAGTGGTTTAGGGTTTAGTCATACTAAGTATTGGATACGTAAAAATTCTGCCATGTACCTGTATATACATATTCATCCAATAAAATTATGACATATAATTTAAAATTAAAAGAAATTTTATAAAAAAATATAATGCAATCCACGTGGTAATATGAAATTCTCAATTTTCGTATAAATTAATTTATTTTTATTTAAAAATCACTTAATTAAAATATTTTGTATGCTTCAATAGCTTAAATTAATATTGTATGCTTCAATAGCTTCTGCTTTTGTAATATAAGATTTATATAAACTCTTGTTAACATTAATATCATTACATGTATACTCTGCCAAGAAATGTATATTCTAGGGTTAACATCTTCAAAAACAACATAATACTTTTTTATTTTCTTTCCTTTCATTATAGCAAAATATACCGCTAAATAGTGAAAAAAATTCAAAAGAATAATGAAAATGATATAAAGATGAGATGAAGTGTCTTTTTATATAGATGTCGGATGTTCTTATAAAAATGAAGATAAAATTTAAATCATCCTTCAATAATAAATAGAGATATTGATATTCTTAAATCTAATAAGGTATTCTCGATAAAGACAAAGAAGAAAAATATATAGAAGAAAATGATCTTGTAGTAGGAGTTGGCACGTAAAAGAGATGAAAATTAAAAAAGTTTTAAGAGAAAATGAAGTAGAAGTCGGTATTCTTGAGTCTAAGAAAAAAAGTTAATAAAGAAGAATAAATCGTATAAAAATATAAAATAAAAGTGAAAACTTAATAATAAAAAAATTATAATAAATTGAAGGATATAAAGTAGTTGAAATATTTAGAGAAAATAGAATTTTATTTAAGAGAGAATTTAAAACTTAAATTTTAAATTCTATACTTTATTTTTAAAAAAATAGAAAAAAGATGATAAAATAAAAAATATATTATGAAATTATTTAAATAATCTTATTGATGCATATTTATTATGGATCAAATTGAGCCAACAAGCTTTTTCCTTAATGGACCAAACATTTATTGGTTGTACTATTCAAAACAAAACATTTATTCGGCGGTTCAAAACATGACAGCAAAAGATTGGGATAGGATTTTGGAGATCCCATTGTATTGTATTGAAATATTGCTATTTACTTAACTTGTTATAAATTTAAAATATAAAAAAATAAATTTACCATTAATATTATATTTTAATTTAAAATAAATAAAATATAAATTAAAATTCCTCTATTTTTCAAGAAAAATTATCATATTTCATTGATTTCATTTAAATTATTTTGTATGAGCTAAAAAGTTTTTTATTTTTTCAAAGGATAGAAATAGTTATTTTTTTCGATTTAGTTAGGGGTGTAAATGAACCAAACCGTTTGTGAGTTATTTGAGGTTCGATTCGATAAAAGCTCGACCGAGTTCGACTCGATTTCTAAACGAGTCAAGCTCGAGCTTAATTTTTAGGCTCGAACTTAATTTTTAGGCTCGTTTGGTAAACGAGCCAAGCTTGAACTCCATAGCATTCGGCTCGTTAAGGCTCGTGAGCTCGGCTCGTTTCTGAGTTCATGAGCAGACTCGCGAATAGGCTCGTGAATAGTCTCGTTAAGCAAACTGAAATTACTATCGTAAGAGAAATAAACTGAAACCCTGCATATACTTTAATGAGCCAAATCTAAATTTTTTAAAATTCAGCTCTATATAGTTTAGTTACACTCTTAAACTTGCATATATTTGAATCATTGAGATTTAAAAACTCATCTTTATAAGTTTACATGCTAATTTGTAAATATACTTATTTAACTAAAATTATTTTAGTTTTAAACTTATTAGTTTTAAATTAAAACTCATTATACATGTAAATAAATTAAATTACTCGTGAACTATTCGAGACGCAGCTCGATTAAAACTTGACTCAGCTTGATAAAAGCTCGACTCGTCTAAGCTCATTTGCTAAACGAGCCAAACTTGAGCTTCTTAATACTCGGCTCGAGTTCGATATGAGTAAATCTCGAATTCGACTCAGACTCGAAAAAATTTTAACGAACCAAGTTTGAGCTCTTCAAAACTCATTTCGGCTCGATTCGTTTACACCCCTAGATTTACTTATCACTTCATAATTAGGTTTGTCATTTTATGAATTAATAGCTAAGTATATCTTTAGGAGAGTAGTCCCACAGCTTTTCCTGCTGAAAACCACAGCTGACTGAACTTGTCAAATTTCTCTCTCTTCTATTATGTATTTTATCTTAAATTTTTAAATGCCGTAAACATTATTATAAAGAAAACTATACATATCAACAAAATTAAATCATTTCGATTTTAAAATTATAAAAAAAATATTAATAAGAATAAAAGCATCTTAATCATTTACCCTTGCTAAATATTTAAGTGATAAATTTTATTAAACTAGATAATTTTTTTTTCATTTTTGTTTATTTTTATAATAATATTATTATATCTTATTAAAATAAGTAAAATATTAACCACATAATAAAAGTTTTAGATATAAAATAATTATATTAAAGGAGTAACACTTAAACCTTCAGAATATATTTTTTTGAAAAAAAGCTCTTGGAGAATACTAGCATTGACAATCTATGCAATTTGTATTAATTTTTCTTGAAATGTAATAGTTTATTTATAATTATTAATATTAGTTTGAATTAAAATAAATGTTGCTAAATTTCAACTTTTTTTAAATTACTTTACCTTATATTATAAAAAATAATATATATATATATATATATATATAAACATCATATTAAATTATTCATAAAAAAATAATAATTAATCTTTGTAATATAAAAAAAATACTTTAATTGATTTTTTAGTTTTGAAAAATAGTAGTAAAAAAATTTATCTCTTATATTAAATATTTACTATTTAATTTTTTTAGTATAAAATTTCTTTTATAAAATATATTAAATTTTTAAAAAATATATATTAATTAATTTCTCCATATTATACTTTAAATTTTTCTCTGACTGTGAAAATTAATAAAAAAAATTAATTAATAAATTTAAAAATTTTAAATTATTTAATTTATTTTTAAAATTGAAATATCAATTAATAAATCATTACTATC
Organism: Manihot esculenta; assembly: GCF_001659605.2. Classification (NCBI taxonomy): domain Eukaryota; kingdom Viridiplantae; phylum Streptophyta; class Magnoliopsida; order Malpighiales; family Euphorbiaceae; genus Manihot; species Manihot esculenta. The sequence continues at coordinate 9,376,153 of NC_035166.2, forward strand.
AAAATAAATTTAATATCATAAATAAAAATTATTATCTTAAATACTTAAACTGTAATCGGTAATAATTTAAAATTATTTTTAAAATAATTTTAGATTATTCTCATAATAGTATTAATACAATAATTTTATAGCTATTACTCTTAAATTAAAAATGTTTTTTTATAATATATCAACTAAATATTAATTTATTCAAGTCATTTTGTCAGTCCACATAATATTATTGGTGGGTAAAATTAAACCTTTATATATGGCTCTATGCCTCTTTGATGTTCAACGAGATCTCTTTTCAAAAAATAAAAAAAAGCAAGATGAAAGGAATTCATAAATATATATAGGGAAAAAGAGAAAAGGCATCCAACCCTAATTTCTTTATCTTCTCCAACTCCATTTCTTGCTCTTAAGGCCACACAATATCTTTCTATTGCTAACCCACAAAAGGTACGTCTGTAAAATATTTCATTTTAAGTGTATAATTTGTGTAATTAATTTTTTTTTCTTTGTATAATTACAATCAGATCAATGAAGATCGACATAAAGGAATCTAATCTGATACATCAAGCTGAAGATTTGCCTAATAATCAGCACCAGTGGCTCTCTAATTTAGATCGAATCCATGAAAGAAACAACATTCCTACAGTGTACTTCTACAAGGCAGCTGATCATCCAATCTCCTTTGAATCTAAAGTGCTAAAGGAAGCTTTGAGCAAAGTTCTTGTGCCGTTTTATCCGGTGGCCGGAAGGTTAGGAAGAGATAACAAAGGTAGACTTGAAATTGTTTGTAATAATGAAGGTGTGTTGTTCATAGAGGCTGAAACAGACTCTGAATTAGATGAAGTTGGTGACTTGATGCTCGTGGAAGTTTCTCAACTCATTCCTTCAGTTGATTATTCACAAGGCATTTCTTCTTTCCCAATTCTTGCTGTTCAGGTACAAACTCAGACGTATTTTATTTATTTATTATTTCAGAGACGTAAAAAATTTAGTTAGATCATCAAAATTTATAAATTCGATTTAAATAAAAATTTTCAGTTAAATATAATCTTAATATTTAAAACTTGCCATACTTGAAGTCTAAGATACATATTTGAAAATTAATTTTTTAGTTTATGTAGTATAAACAAAAATTATTAATTAGTCACTTAATTTTAAAAAATATATTAAAATAGTTTATAAAATTTTAAAAATTTAATTAGTCTTTTTTAAATTTTATTGGTCATATATTATAAAAAAATTTAAAAAATCTTAATACGGCAAAAAAAACTAATGATTATATATTTTTATAAAAAGTTTTATGATATTAAAAAAACTAAATAATAAAATATTTAATATTTAAAACTAATAAAATAATTAATTAGTAAATTATTTAAAATTTTAAGCGTCTTTTAATATATTTTTAAAATTAAAAAATCAATTAATAAAGTAAAATTTTCTATTTATTTTGAAAAGAATAATGAGTTTCACTTTTTATTTGTGGTTAGGTCACTAAGTTTAAATGTGGTGGACTATCTCTCGGACTTCGCTTTCATCACATATTAGCAGATGGTTTTGGGGCTCTCCATTTTATAAACACATGGTGTGATGTTGCACGAGGACTCTCCATTACAATGCCACCGTTCATTGATAGAACCATTCTTCGCTGTAGAGCTCCACCAACCCCAACATTTGAACATGCTGAGTATGATAAGCCACTTTCCATGAACTCTGCCACACAAATCCTAACATCACAACAAAATTGTATTCAAATATTTAAGATCACACTTCAACAACTTGAAACCTTGAAAAACAAAGTAAAGAATGCTGATGGAAAAACAAAGTACACTACCTATGAGATCTTAACTGCACATATATGGCGTTGCACATGCAAAGCACGCGCTTTATCTAATAATCAACCAATCAAGTTATTCATACCCATTAATGGTCGGTCTAGATTGCATCCTCCACTTCCTCCTAACTTTTTTGGTAATGTAATATTTTCAGCAACACTATTTGCTTTATCCGGTGAGATTTTATCAGAGACACTAAAAAACACTGTTGAAAGAATTGACAAAAAGATAAAGAGGATAGATGATGAGTATATGAGATCGGCCATCGATTACTTGGAAGTAATGGATGACCTAACCCCTATCTTGCGAGGCGCTAATACTTGTCGATGCCCAAACCTTAACATTGTTAGTTGGATGAGGCTGCCTTTCTATGATGCTGATTTTGGTATGGGAAAACCCATAATTGTGAGGCCTGCAAATCCACTTGAAGGCAAGGTATACATAATGCAAACTCCAAGTGATGATGGAAGTTGGCAATTGGCCATATGTCTACAGGCAGATCACATGCAATCCTTCCAAAGGTTGTTTTATGAATTTTGATTTCTTATGCAAGTTTGTATTGCTATGAGTTTTATGTATGCAATGATCTACATCACTCTCTTCTTTCCACTTCAACTGAACATTCCAATTATGTTAGATGTCATGTTTTGAGATAATGAGCTTTTTTATAATAATGGAAACTTGATAATTTTTTCCATTTTAGATTGTTTCGAGTATAACACAAAGGCAACCCTAATAGTATTATATTGTATATATTTTTTATATGTTGATTTTAGAAACTTTTTTAATTCCTTCACGCAGTAGAAATTATCCGATCACTACTTTATTTTAGCGTTTAGAAAATGGTATTTTCGCATTATTTATAAAATTATTGTCTTAATTTTTTTTTTGATAAGTGGAATAATTTATTATAAAATCCAAGAAAAACTTAGTATAGCACACACCACTAATTCAGCCCCAAACAAAATACCCAACTTAGGCTCTTGCATGCTAAGTGAAAAAAAAAATTTGGTAAAGCAAAAAAAACATACACAAAGGCAGATTCAAGATAGAGACATCTAGAGCTAGAAATACAAGTTTCTGGAAATAGAGGAGAATAAGGCACACAAAATCTTAAGCAACAAACAAACAGATCATAACCAAGCTATAAAATCTTCATGCCTACAAACACCTTGTTTGGCTAACGAGTCTGCAATCCAGTTTATCTCACGCAAAACATGCTGAAAACGATGGGAGGGAAAAACTTTAGAAAAATTCACAATTGAGCTGTGAACATGATCCAAAGTCCAAAGATGCTTATCATTTGAGGAGGTCCAAGAAACTGCAACCATAGAATTTGATTCAATGACAATGCCCATATAAGCATTTCACAAGTTCGATTTACCAACAAGGATGCTCAAACCCTTTTCAATGGCATAAAATTCTACAGCATTAGAAGCACTTTGTCCAATAGAGCAAGAAAAGAAACAAAGAAAATGACTATCATAGTTACATAGAACAACACCTGTACCTGCAAGTCCAGGCTTCTCTTTTTGCGGATCTATCAACATTCCATTTTAACAAACCATTAACAGGTTTTTCCCAAAGGATATTAACTCTTTGAGTTTGAGAGCCATTGGTCCAACCCTTAATAGCCTTAAAAGATGAAAGCAAAAGAAGGCCAGAGTAGAGAACGAAAACATGTAGAGCCTTCATCCAAATAGAAACACGGTGCAAAATGAGACAACAGAACTCATTCATTAAGCATCTTTCTCATCAAAGATTTTATTATTTCTTGTCAACTAAAAGGACCATAGAATAGCATAAGCTAAAGCAACCTAAAATTTTCATTGAAATTTACCAACCACTAAGAATTTCCATTCAGCCAAAAGCAATGGGAACACAAAAGAACAACCCCACCATCTAAGGAACCACACCCAGACATTCTAAGAAAATAAATAGTGAATAAAGATATGAGAGATAGTTTTCACAAACATATCACATCTTGGACATGTCAGGTGGGATGATACAAGATGACAAAGCCATTCTTTTGAACATAATCTACCATGACTTATCAACTAGATCAAATTTTCAACCTTTGGTGGAGCAATACCCCAATTTCATATCACAAGATGAGGCTAGCAAACATTTATAAAGAGATTTCACAGAAAGAACCCATTTTTTTTTCCGGTTTCCAAATGAGATGGTCTTGCTTAAAATTGCATAAATTCACATTACTAATAATAGCAAGCGACTCAAAGAGATAAACTCCCACTCCCATAGGTTGGACTTCCAAAAGAGCTTCCAAATCCAAATCCCATTATCCTAATAACCCAGATCACCATCATAGCATCCTGATCTGATGATAAATTAAAAAGTCTGTTAAAAATAAATTTCAAAGGTATTTCACCAAGCCATTTGTCATGCAAAAAAGTTATTTTGTCCCCATTACCAATAGCAAAAGATATATTTTCTAAAATGAAAGATGCATCCCTTTGGATGTCAGCCCAAATAGGGGACAATTTATTACCCACAGCTATAGAAAGCCCACCACCCACCTGAAAAATATACTTGGATTTTAAGACCTAGCCCAAAGAGATTCTTGGTCAGTACTAGGTCTTCAAATCTACTTGAAGAGAAGGGCTTGATTTTCCGAGCTGATGTTTTTAATCCCTAAAGCACCATCTGTTTTAAACTGAATCAGAGTATTCCAGTAATAAGGTGTAATTTTTTATCAGACACACCACCAGACCAAAAAAAAAAGTCTCGTATACGAACCTTAATTTTATTAGCTATCCTTTTAAGACCTTAAAGATAGAAAGATAATAAAAAAGTCTCGTATACGAACTGCTGATGCATGAATTGATCAAAGTTAACATTCCAGCCATTGAGAGAACTTTACCTTTTAAAAAGACAATCTATTTTCAACATTATGGAGTATTGGTGACCATGTGCTACATCATCTACTATTAGCACTAAGAGGAAAACCGAGATATCTTGTTAGTAAAAAACCAATATTACAGCAACAGAGATTGGCAGCTTCCTGAGTCACATCCAAAGAAACACCAATACCAAAAAGCATACTCTTATGGAAATTGACACTCAAGCCAGACATATAATAAAAACAATAAAGGATTCTTGAGATTGCCAAACTATTATCAATATGAGGAGTAGTGAGAAGGAGAGTATCATTTGCGAAGCATAAATGAGAAATGGAGAAGCTATAGCTTCTAGCACCTACTTTAACACCTTTAAGATGGCCATTCTTGATAGCTGAATTGATAAGAAAAACCAGCAGTTCAGCAGCAATAATAAATAAAAAGAGAGAAGTGGATCACCTTAGCGTAGGCCATTTTGCAAGGCGAATTCCTCTAAAGGGCACCTATTGATTAAAATATTAACTCTTGCCTTTGAGATAAAAATCCATATCCATTTTCTCTATTTTAACCCAAAACCCATGCATGACATAGTGTGGTCCAAATGGTTCCAGCAAACAGAAAACATCCCTCCCCAGCCTTCTTGTGAAAATCAATTACTTCTGAAGCAATGAGAAAACCGTCAAGAATTTGCCTACCTGAAACAAAAGCACATTGATTCTTACTGATGATTAGAGGGAGTACTTTCTTGAGCCTAGCGGCCAACACTTTAGAAACAATTTTATAAACACCATGGATCAGACTGATTGGTCTAAAATCATTTGCTCTTGAGGCACCCACAACTTTCAGAATCAAAGAAATAAAGGAGGCATGAATAGAGGACGAAAGAGAAGCACTGGTGAAAAAATCATCAAAAAGCCTAAAGAGGACTGATGAGTTGCAAAAACTCACAATTTTGTTCTCATTTAATTCCATGATTTTACTGTAATTTTGATATAAATATTTAATTTTAATTTGAATTTAATTTTGGACAGATTTGTGAGCAGAAGGTGAGAAAAGGAAGAAAAAAAAGCTGAATTAAAGAATTTTTTATACTGGGAGGCTACAATCTTGACCAAACCTGTAACTCGAGGCGATGGAGAGATAAGATAGATTTTGCCACCTAAGCAAGGATAAGATCAGCTTCAAGTGGATAGAGAGAAGATGAGGATAGAGATTAGGGGTGAGCATTCGGTCGGTTTGGTTCAAAACCGAACCGAACCGAACCGAATAAACCGAAAACCAAAATTTTAGTGTTCATGAAAACCGAACCGAACCGATTTTGGTTAGAAACCGAATCGAACCGAACCGATCTGATTCGGTTCGATTCGGTTTGGTTTGATCGGTTTTGATTTTTAATAATTTTTTTATTTTTTACACTTTATTTTTAATATTTTAAAATTTAATTAAAATATTTTAATCTTAATATGATTTAATTTCTCTATATTATTGAAAAAATATATTATTATCACTAATCGGTTCGGTTCGGTTTTTTCGGTTTTTTTCTGATCAAAATTGAACCGAACCGAAATAACCAAAATTTTTGAAATTAAAAACCGAACCGAACCGAACCGAAATGTATAAAAAACCGAACCAAAATTTTAAATCGGTTCGGTTCAGTCGATTTTTTCGGTTTGAACCGAATACTGCTCACCCCTAATAGAGATAATATTAGGATAGAGATAAGATTGGGATAATAGATTTTATTTTAAATTTTATCTTTTTGTGCCTATATAAAGGCTCCTAGCATTCAACCAGAATCACATTCTACCTCTCACTCTCATTTCCTCTCTTATTGCCCCCCACTTTCTTCTCCATCTTCTTTTCTTTTTCTTCTCTTTTACTTAGTTTTTATAATTTTATTATGGTCATGAGTGGCTAAACAATTTATTTTCAGTTGAAGGTTAAATTAAATTGAGGTTTGTTCAAGTTGTAAAGTTATGCACTTTAATTCTCTTCATCTTATTTTCTATTTTCTATTAATTTCTGAATTCGAGAAACATCACCTCCATTGTTGTTTTCTTGAGAATTCAAGGGGTCCATTGAATCTCTTGGAAAGACAACATATTGCTAATTAATCTAGTTAAATCCGTAATTTTTTAATTGGGTTAATAACAAGTAGCAATTATTATATTAGTTTATATTAAGAAATTAGTGGATTTGATTTAAATAAAATGCATGTTTTTATTGATCAAGTTTGGGTTCTTCTCTCTTAATGCAGTTGACTAATTAAATCTACACGCGTGTTGGGATTGTTAGTTAACTAGGAATTAATTTAAGCGCGAAGCGGATTAATTTATTCATAAGGAAGAATTAGTGGGATTCGCGTGTTTGACCACTATAACGAAACAATAGATAATAATATGAAATATTTAGTTTCTAACCAATGATTAACTACAAAATACCTCAATTTGATTACCTTCAGCTGAAAGTTTTAATTAATTATTTGTTTCTCAATTTTCAATTACATTATTTATTTATTTATTTTCTTTTCTCTTTTAGGTTTATTTTTATTGGCTTGCCCAAGGCAAAACCCCTCTCATAAAAAAATTCTCTTCTTCTCACTTTTTGAATTAAACTATTCTTCTATTTTAAATTGGTCATCTAAATTAAACAAGATTAAGGTCTCTGTGGAATCGATACTCACTTACCCTGTCTACAAGTTCTTGTCAATTGAGAAAAGGAAAGTAAATTTTAAATTGACGGATTCGACACCCGTCAAATTTTGGCGCCATTGTCGGGGACCTCTAACAATTTTTTTTTGTTTTTATGACCAAATCTGAGAATAGCAGGATTCAGTTTGATCCAGAAATCGAGAAGACTGCAAAAAGGTTGAGAAAAGCAACCAAGTTGCAAAAACAGGCCAATTCAGGAGCCTCTCAACCATCTGCCCGATCCCCTCTGCGCACCGAAGAGACCTCATCTTCAACACCAACCGAGCCTCCAGTTGACACAAACCAAAGAGACAATATGGCCGCAGCTGCTGCCGCTGAAGAGCAATCCCTTTGCATCACATACCCAATACTGAATGCACCCTTGGAATTACAAACAGGTATGATTCATATGTTACCAAAATTCCAAGGTTTGGAGAATGAAGACCCTCATCGTCATCTAAAAGAGTTTTATGTGGTTTGTTCAAGTATGAGACCACAAGGTATAACTGACGAACAAATAAGGTTGGTAGCTTTTCCTTTCACTTTAATTGAATCTGCTAAGGATTGGCTCTACTATTTTCCCCCAGGTTCAATCACCACTTGGGTGCAAATTAGAGACTTATTCTTAGAAAGATTTTTTCCAGCGACTAAAGCATCATCAATAAGAAAGGAAATAAGTGGAATTAAACAAATAAAAAATGAAACTTTACATGAATATTGGGAAAGGTATAAGAAATTAATTGCAAGTTGTCCAAAACATGAAATCACTCCAAAACAACTTAATCTTCACTTTTACGAAGGGCTTTTTCCATTAGAACGAAGAATAATAGATGCTGCTAGTGGAGGAGCCATTGTAGAAATGGAACCTGAAGAAGGTAAAACTTTAATCTCCAAATTAGCTGCCAATTCTAGACAGTATGGTCAAGAAGAGGACATTTCAAGAAATGCCAATGAAGTAAGTATTGCATCTTTAGATTCTAAAATTTCACAACTAACAGCTGCAATTCAATAATTGGCTGCAGGGAATAATGTACGAACTTGTGGCATTTGCAAACAAGCCAACCATCCCATAGATATGTGTCCTATCCTTCAGGAAGGAGAACAACAAGTAAATGCTATTGGAGGGTTCAATGAACAACAAATAAAGTATAACCCATTTTCAAGAACTTATAATCCCGGGTGGAGAGATCATCCAAACCTTAGCTATGGGAATAGACAACAGAACTACCAACCAAGAACCAACTATCAAGCTGCAAAATCAGGTATGTCTCTAGAAGACATTGTTCAATCCCTTGCTAATAGCACTCTTGCTTTTCAATAGGAAACAAAGTCAAGCATCCAGAATTTGGAGAATCAAATGAGCCAACTTGCTACATCAGTAAGCAAGCTAGAATCACAAGGGAAACTACCCTCCCAAATTGTGCCAAATCCAAAACAAAATGTAAGCGCAATTTAGCTGCGAAGTGGGAAGGAGTTAGACTCTGCCAGCCCGAAGAGGCTTGCCCAAGGCAATACGGCAGACCAGAAGGCAGAGGCAGAAATAGAGATTCTAGAAGAGAAACAACCCCAGGAATCCGAGGAAGAACAATCCCCAATGCAGGTAATACGTCCACCTTTTTCCGAAATATTTGCTCAATCAAAAAGAGAAAATGAAGAGAGAGAGATCTTGGAGATTTTTCGCAAAGTCCAGGTAAACATACCCCTTCTTGAAACCATAAAGTAAATACCCAGGTACGCAAAATTTTTAAAAGACCTTTGCACTAATAAAAGAAAATTATATGGGTACGAAAAGATTAGAGTGGGGGAGAATGTGTCAGCTGTACTCCAAAGAAAAGTTGCACAAAAATGTAAAGACAAAGGCATGTTTGCAATATCATGTAAAGTTGAAAACCTTGAAATCAAGAAGGCAATATGTGATTTAGGAGCTTTCATAAATGTTATGCCTCTGTCAGTTTATTTGTCTTTGGATGCAGGTCCTTTGAAACAAACAGGAGTTACACTCCAACTCGCCGATAGATCAATAGTTTATCCTAAGGGCGTGTTGGAAGATGTTTTGGTCCAAGTGGGAAGCTTAATTTTTCCAGCTGACTTTTTTGTCTTAGATATGGAAGATAACAATTCATCCAACTCTACAGATTTATTGCTAGGAAGACCATTCCTTAGCACAGCTAGAACGAAGATCGACGTGCATGAAGGCACACTTTCAATGGAGTTTAATGGAGAAGAGATAAAGTTTAATGTTTATGATGCAATGAAGCATTCTGATGATAATTTTTCTCTTTGCAGCATAGATGTAGTTGATCCTGTCGCTCAATAAGCCTTTGAACTAAGCAAAAAAAACAAGTTAGAGGTAGTTTTAACCGAAAACTTGACAATGGGCTGCCTTGACAATAGCACATCGCAATTCAGTGAAGAAATCATAGAAATAATCCACTCATTGGACACTTTGAACCATAAGGCACCAGAACTTGAGTTAAAATTACTTCCAGCTCATTTGAAATATGTATTTTTGGAAAGTAATAACACATTTTCAATCATAATCTCCTCCAAGTTGAATCCTTTAAAAGCAATGAAGTTAATTTGGGTGTTAAATGAATATGAAGAAGGAAGTGGATGAAACATAACATGCCACTGTCCAGCCTAGGACAATAAATAAAGGCGCTACTTGTGAGGCAACCCAAGATTATAGGCTTGCCCAAGCCTGTAGAGTCACAAGTAAGTTTTCTTTTAATTTTTAATTTTAAATTAATTTATTTGTTATTTTTGGAGCATATTAGATCTTCTAGACAATTCAAAACTTTTAGGGAACCTTTTTGGAGGTAAGTTATTATTTTTAAATTGCTCTCAAAGGAAGGTAGGTTCTGTTCTACTTCATTTTATTTTCTATTTAAAAAAATAAAAAATAAAAAAATAATTAAAAAAGAAAAAAAAGAAAAAATAAATAAAAATAAAAATAATAAAATAATAAAATAATAATAATATTAAAAAATTTAAAATTAAAAAAAAAGAGAAACCTTTTTTTTTCTCTCCTCTCATCTTCATCTTCTATCTCTTTCTTTTTTCTATCTTTTTCTTTTTTCTTTTCTTCTCTTCCCTGCAGATGGTCACGCCGCCTCTTCCCGTGCCATTTCCAACGCCGCCAAGAGCCACGCTGCCGGTGCAACAATCAGGAGCTGCCGCTCATCGCGCCGCCATCAGAATGCGCCGACCAGGCCTCACGCGTAGCGCAAACCAGCAAACGCACCGGTCGCAGCCCCTTCCGCGCATGCCTCCTTGCCGATCGCAGCCCCTTCCGTGCGTTCCTCACCAGCTGCTCCTTCCTCACCGGTCGTAGCTTCTTTTACCTCTGCTGCCGTCAACCTCCTCACCAGTTGCAGCCACGCTCCATCATTTGTAGATGAGATGAGTTATGATGATAAGGAGGTGAAACATGAGATCCTGAAGCAACTCCAAGATCAAAAAAATGCAACCCAACCACCAGCAGCCTGAGTTCTATGTGATTTACTCAGGAAAGTTTTCTTTAACTTACTTTTATTTTATTTTGTAGACTTCCCCATTTGATTGAATTGTTTTTCCCACATTGAGGGCAATGTGAGAAGTAAGTGTGGGGGGAGATGTGGTATGAAAATAGAAGTGCTTTTGTGATTGATGAGATCGAGTTGATGATCGAGGAACATTCTGAAATTTTTGAAAATTTTTATTTTTTTTCTGCCATTTTCCTTTGAGTTTTTGGTATTTGAGTTAGAGGTTTGTCCAAGCCTATAAACACTTGATCTGTTTTTATGATTCTCAGCAGTTTCTCAGCACTTGCACTTTAAATTTTTTCTCATATTTAATTTTTAAAATGAAAAATAATAAATGAAAAAATAATAAAAAACAAAAAATAAAAATTTTTACAGCTCCTTACTTGTTATGAGAAATTGATATGTCTTTTATCGTAGAATACAAGTTATTATGCCATTTGTATCTTAGCTTAAATAGAATAAAATTATCATTGTTCATTTTGTTAGTCTTGTTTTTAAGGCTTGTTTTGAAAACTCATGAAGTATGGTCCTTATTTAAATAGTTGGGTAATGAATGCATGTTCTTTTAAATGAGTTGTTGCCCTTTGTTGAGAATGAATTAAAGGACATTTTCTAGATTAAGGGGTGTCATAAAATTAAAAAAAAAAAAGAAATAAATGCACTCTTATGACCCACTCCTCTAGCTTGATCAATTGGTTACCAACCCGATGGTCCAAGTAGTGCGGTACTTGGTGACCCCTTAAGGTAATTCTGTATGGAGAAATCGGTGTTTGGGAGAGTATCACCCCTTTTGGGCCATTTAAAAAACTCGCCCATACCTTTTTATTGGGTAATTATGAGTGGAGCTAGTAGCCATCTAAGCTAAATAACCTGAGGCAAGTGGCTCAGTAACCATTTGTTTCACGTTCACTTTATCGGTTTCAGGCAAGATATAGTAGGAAGTGTAAATAATAAATAATAAACCCCCAAATCTTTAAATTTTATTGGTCTAGTCAAGAGTTCTAAGATTCTATTCTTTCGAAAGGCAGTTTAATATTATATGGCATTCTAATATTTTATGTGCTTGAAATTGAATTGAGGACTAACTTTATGTCTTGAGAAATACGTTTTAAATATGAAACTTGTTGAAGTGAACTTTGGTGAATTAAGCTATTTCTGCTATCATCCTATTGCATGACAATTTGGTTCTTTGTTTTGGACAAATTAAATTTCATATTAGTTGAGGACAAGGCTGTATTTTATTGTTTCATTTCAATTTTTGTGCTTGAGGACAAGCAAAGGTGCAAGTGTGGGGAAATCTGATGAGTTACAAAAACTCATAATTTTGTTCCTATTTAATTCCATGATTTTACTGTAATTTTGATATAAATATTTAATTTTAATTTGAATTTAATTTTGGACAGATTTGTGAGCAGAAGTTGAGAAAAGGAAGAAAAAAATGCTAAATTAAAGAATTTTTTATACTGGGAGGTTACAACCTTGACCAAACCTGTAACTCGAGGCGATGGGGAGATAAGATAGATTTTGCCACCTAAGCAAGGATAATATCAGCTTCAAGTGGAGTCAAATTGAATCAAACTCAATAAGATGATGATAGAGATAAGATGAGGATAGAGATAATATTAGGATAGAGATAAGATTGAGATAATAGATTTTATTTTAAATTTTATCTTTTTATGCCTATATAAAGGCTCCTAGCATTCAACCAGAATCACATTCTACCTCTCACTCTCATTTCCTCTCTTATTGCCCCCCACTTTCTTCTCCATCTTCTTTTCTTTTTCTTCTCTTTTACTTAGTTTTTATAATTTTATTATGGTCATGAGTGGCTAAACAATTTATTTTCAGTTGAAGGTTAAATTAAACTGAGGTTTGTTCAAGTTGTGAGGTTATGCACTTTAATTCTCTTCATCTTATTTTCTATTTTCTATTAATTTCTGAATTCGAGGAACACCACCTCCATTGTTGTTTTCTTGAGAATTCAAGGGGTCCATTGAATCTCTTGGGAAGACAACATATTGCTAATTAATCTAGTTAAATCCATAATTGTTTAATTGGGTTAATAACAAGTGGCAATTAATATATTAGTTTATATTAAGAAATTAGTGGATTTTATTTAAATAAAACGCGTATTTTTATTGATCAAGTTTGGATTCTTCTCTCTTAATGCAGTTGACTAATTAAATCTACACACGTGTTGGGATTGTTAGTTAACTAGGAATTAATTTAAGCGCGAGCGGATTAATTTATTCATAAGGAAGAATTGGTGGGATTCGCCTGTTTGACCACTATAACCAAACAATAGATAATAATATGAAATATTTTGTTTCTAACCAATGATCAACTACAAAATACCTCAATTTGATTATTTTCAGCTGAAAGTTTTAATTAATTTTTTGTTTCTCAATTTTCAATTACATGATTTATTTATTTATTTTCTTTTCTCTTTTAGGTTTATTTTTATTGGCTTGCCCAAGGCAAAACCCCTCTCATAAAAAAATTCTCTTCTTCTCACTTTTTGACTTAAACTATTCTTCTATTTCAAATTGGTCATCTAAATTAAACAAAATTAAGGTCTTTGTGGGATCGATACTCACTTATCCTGTCTACAAGTTCTTGTCAATTGAGAAAAGGAAAGTAAATTTTAAATTGACGGATTCGATACCCGTCAAGGACCTCCTTAATAAGAGCCCATGCCCGCTTATAAAAGTAGAAATTTGCACCATCAAGGCCAGGAGCTTTATTAGAATCATATTGCCATACAACTGATTTTATTTCTTCCAAAGAAAAAGGCAATTCAAGACTCTCAGCAATTTCTGATGAAAGATATTGTAAAGGCATATTAGGGAGCATACCAGAAAAAGAACGCAATTTACAAAAGCGATCTTTAAAATGGTCAAGAATGATCCTCTTTATTGAAGTTGCATCATGAAATAACACATCTCCATTTAAGTTTTTGAGGATGGTGTTCTTCCTCCATCGATATGAACACTATAAATGAAAAAAAATCTTGTATTTTTATTCCCTAATTTACACTAAGCCATACGAGCTTTCTGTCTCTAAATACTTTCACAATGAGAAGTATAAGAAGCTTTATCAGCCATCAATGAAAGAAAATTCATTTTTTCCCCTAATGTTAATATCCTGTTTTCCCCAATAATTTCTAATTCATCAATCTTAAAGCAAATCTGCTTTAAATAAATATCAGCATACCTAAAAACTTCAGAGTTCCAAGATTTCAATTTTTAGCGAAGCAACTTTAGTTTACCTGGGAAAGAAGCAGAGGGATTAACAACCATACCTTCATTTCAAAAAGATTCCACCACTATTGTAAAATCAGGCCAAGACCACCATGTATCAAGGAAACGAAAAGGTAATCTAAGTCTACAAAGATAAAAGTCCAAAATTCACAAACACTAAAAATGTAATCTCACTAACTCATTAACCCAACATAGAAAGCTAAATAATATGTTGCTCCCTCCTTGCTAAAACCCTAACTACCTTTGTCGACCACTTGGAAACAAAGGCTGAAACTCTTCAAACTAAGAGGGCAAAAATCCTATTTTGGTCTTTCAAATTTAGGCAAATAATCATATAACACCTTAAACCTTTTCTTTGGGTCTAAATTGAACATAAACATTTAAAAAGAATCAAATACAAAACTAATGGTATTAGTTGACGCTATTAAAATTTTTGGTAAAGTTGTTTATTTATAAATAAAATAGTAATTTTATATTTAAACAACTAAAAAGTATATTAAAAACTATTTTTAAAAAAATATCTCAAAAGCCCTATAAAGCAGATATAGAATTTGCCCATGGTGCTATTGGATTAAAATTAGCAAAAGGAGATTGATCTATATTTTTGCATGTAAAAACTAAAAAGAGAATTCCAAGCAAGCAAAAAAGTGACAGAACTTAGCATCAAAATTGCTGATACTCTATCCATGGAGCAATAAGAGGTCTTCGACTTCTATGATTAGTGATAATAAGTTGAAAGAGGAACTGGATTTAGCATATGAGTATAGTGTTGAGTTCTCTGGTTAAGGATCTTGTCACAGGTCGATGAACTGCTGAATCTTCAGCTGCAACAACCTTTCCCTTATTTCTATTTCTTCCTTACTTTGCTGAACCTATTGATAGAGCATAATTTAGTCCATTTTATATTAATATTATTGATAAATATTTACATGATTTCTGCTTAATTTAGTGCTTTTAATATTATTTTGCAGAAAATGGTGTAAAAGGACACTTTGGAGAAAATACCCCTAAAACTGCCTTATTTGGAGCAAAAGAGAGCAAGCCTGCCAAGTTGAAATCATGTCAAGCTAAATATGGAAAGTTCTAAATAAGGAAAGTGGCAAAGAAGGAAAGAACATTCAGCCAAAGCAATTTGAAATTCAAATTTCAAATCACCAAGTTGCCTTTTCCTTATTCTAGAAGCCACATCTCAAGCTGCCATAATTGAAGAGCCAAAGAAGGAAAGTATTTTGAAATTCAAATCTTCAAGATTCATATTCAGATATTGGATTTCAAGATCCCACTCATTAAGGAAGCCAAATCTCAAGATCACATGTTTTCCACTTTATGCCATGCACATTCAAGTTTCCATAAAAGGCTCCACCTTCCTCTTTAGTGAATGGGCACACTCCAAAAACGTGGGCAGCCTCTTGGACACACCTTGGGCAGTATCTTGAAGATCTTGGACAGCAATTAAAAGACTAAAGAGCCCCCACTTGCATGCTCCACGTTTTTGCTTTCACCCATACACAAAGAAGGCACATAACTCACCAAGGGCACTTTGGGAAGTCTCCAAAAGACTCATGGACACTAAAAAGGAAATGGGCAGCCTCTCAACACCTATTTAAAGGCCTCAAGAACACAAGAAGAGACACAATTCAACTCTCCAAATTCGGCCAAGCAAGGGCAGCCACACTCCAAGGGGCTTCTCCCCTCAATTTCGGTTCTTCTTTCTTCTTTTCTTTAATTTTCTGTTTTGGTTCAGCCATGAGTGGCTGAAACCTCTTTTCTAGTTGAAGTTTGGTTGAAACTAAGGTTGTTTAATGGGTTGTGAGATCTGAACAGAAACTTTTGTCTTTGATTTTATTCGATATTCATGCAATTGTGCTTAATTCCAAGATTGCTTTGTTGTTTTGATCAAATTGGCCACTTGATTCTTGATTGCAAAGTTAATTGATTGTTGATTAGGATATTTGTTAGTCCGTAATTGCTGGAAATATTCTGATCTAAGAACACTTGGTGTAAAAACCAAGGGATTGCATGATCTAGCAACATCTCATGCGTTTGAGTAGTTAGGGTTTGGATCTTTCTTGTTCTTCATGCAATTGGCAATTGTTTTGATGTCTATGGCCCAAGGACGTTCCTTGGCAATTTGTTGATTAGTAATTGGTTAGAGGACGTTCCCTAATCAGTTTGTTCATAAGGAAAGACATGGTGGTGAGAAGCGTCTTCCACTCCCATAACCAACCTATTGAATCAATCAAGATAACCATGTTTCAATGATCAACCCAAACAACCAAAGTGGATCCATATCTTCAACTAGACTTTTCTCATATTGATTTCTTGTTTTATTTTAATTACTTGCTGTTTTAATTACTTTCAATAGTTGTTTGACAAATCGATCTCAAAACCCCCCTTTTTTACTTTTATTGCACTTTACTTTTGTTCTATTTGCAATCACTTGCTTTCACTTGTGCTTTCAACTGTTTTGATTAGTCTTGATTAAGATAAATAAATAGGTAATCAATTCTCTGTGGATACGATCCTTCACCATTGTCTACAGTTGTAATTGTAGGTAACCAAGAAGGTTATTTTTGACCGGCTTCGACAACCGCTCCTGTCACCTATGATTGTAGTGATGGAACTCGTTGGAGGGAGCCCCATTACCTCAAGACTCATTAAAGGGAGAACCTCTAGTCCCGATTTGTATATCAGAATATGTTTCCTTTATTCATAGAATTCTTCTCTATAAATAGATATTAAAAATAGAGTCCTACTGCAAATAGTCCTAAGTAAATCAGAAGTCCTACTTAAAATTAAATAGCAAAATCTAAGTAAATCAAAGGTTGCATGGTTTTGCATGGTTTTGCATGCGATTCGGCTGCCAAAGTTGAGGCGGTTGTTCATCAATAAAGGCCACCGAGTCCAGAAAAAAGGAGGAGGATTCTTCTCTCTTTCTGGCCTAAGTGAGTTCTTGATCTCCTTGGATTGCTTTCATGGTCTTTCATCAAATCTTTCAAAGTTAAACAAGTTTTAAGTAAGTTTTATGTGTGTGTGAAGAGTTTGAAAGCTTGGAGAAGTTTGGAGCTTGGATCTCCATATCTTCGAGTTTGGATCACACCAGCCTTTGTTCTTCAAGAGGTAAGTGGAGATCCTTGGTTTTTATACTGTTTTCTATAAGTTTTATGAAGGGAAGGGGAGTTAATGCTTGAGTTTGCATGAGTTGTGCATATTAGGGTTTATGGACCCTTTATGCTTTATGTTTGCTTGTTGAGCTTGTTTGTTGGAGTTTAAGTTGTCTTAAGCTCCTATATGCTTGTTGTTTTGAGATATGGATGAGTTAGAGAGGTTGGATGCATGTTAGGAAGGATTGGAAGGTGTGGGAGGCGTGTTTATGCACGAAGCTGAGTTCTGGATGAACTCAGGTTCGGCAGCCGAAGGAGGATTCGGCCGCCGAACATGCCCGACTTTCGTCTCTGGAGGAGACATGCGGCCGCCGAAGGTGCTGCCGAAGGTGCCCTGTCCAACCTTCCTTTGCTTGTTTTGCATGCATGTTTTGAGGTGTTCTAGAGGGGTTTTGGGAAGTTGTTTATCAGTTGTATAGAGTATGTTTGGTGCCTCATTTGCGTCCTCCATTGTAGGATTGGACCCGAGGAACCGAGGTGTTTAGCAGTAGTAGCTGCTTCAGAGTTAGAGTTGGCCCAGAGCTAGCCACTGCTTGGCTACAGGTGAGTGGAACTAAACTTCATATTTTACTTAAGAAATGACACGTTTCTAGCATGATCCATGCATCATAAAATGCCATGTTATGTATTAGGTTGTGTTGCATTAGAATTCACGAATATGATGCATTGCATAAGATGTTGTTACTGTGGATGAATGATGATGATCCTTAGCCCTTGATAGAGATAAGATACTATGAGATGAGTTATGGCATGAGGTAGCCATACCAGGTCGCTCCTGGATAGTCCAGGTCGCTCCTGGTAATATGAGCTAGACAGACAGCCTGTCAGATCAGAGATCAGAGAAGTCCAGGTGATGACCTAGTCTCCTTGGCACAGTGGGACATGTTATGCTCTGAGACAGATAAGAGAAGTCCAGGTGATGACCTAGTCTCCTTGGCATAGCAGGACATATTATGACATGTAGTAGAGGGCTATTGGTGACAAGTTCATCCGTGAGATGCTATGATTGTGATGTGATGCATTCCTTAAAAGCATGTAATGAATGAATTGTTTTATTGTTCCTCCTCACTGGGCTATAGAGCTCATCCCACTCCCTTAACCCCAGTTTTGCAGGTTCCGATATAGCTATGGGAAGTCAGAGTCAACAAGAATAAAGAAAGATATGCATGAATGTATGTTTGTATTAGCGTAGTGGACATGATGTAAATACAAGATTAGTTGTAATGTAATGTATAGATATGTACTGTCATATACTGGATAGACTTGTGCTTTCCCTAATGTCTTTGCTTTAGTGTGATGTATGATTAATCCCTTGTACATGAATCCTGTTTTACGTTTCTTGATGCGAAATGTGTGTATCAGGCTTAATGTATGGCTTTGATGAGATACCAGTTGATTGTGTGACAGATTAAAAGGGTTTCAATCCCTTGACCTACAGCAGATAGTAGTCACTGGTATAGGCCCTGAGGGCCATTTCATATTTGCATATCTGAGTAGCAGTAATTAAGCCTGGAAAGTTTTACAGGATTATTGAGTATTTTTGATCATGTATGGGATTTATCAGGTACACAGAGAGTATAGTCGGCTTGCTACGGGTCCCGGCGGCCTTAAGCCGATCAGGATCCTAGTGCCAGTGATGGTTCGGACTGTTACAGAGGGGTACCGGGTTTTCGGGCTGTTACAGATTGGTATCAGAGCATAGGGCCTCAAGAGTACGGTGTGTTGAGCATCTTTGTTCAAGGACTAGAGAAATCCCACATCGGAAGGAGGTGTTGTCTTGTATAGGAGGGTAAGCACAACAGGCAAAAGCATGTCCACTAGGGTAGGATGTGGAGTCCTGTCTTGCATGATGATGTGAAATGTCATGACAAGATACATGTGCATTATTGATATGTGATATATATGTTGTGGATTCATGTGTTCTAACATGGATCATTTGATGTTTTGTGTGATGTTGTGCTTTTCAGAGGCAGGATGAGAGGAACTCGTCGATCTGCTAGATTGACTGGAGCTCCGCCAGAGAATGAGGGCATAGATGCCCATCTCCCTGTTCTGCAAAGGGCAACATCAGATAGATTAAGCAGAGAAGGTACATCAGGGGACCCTAGAAGGTCTGTTGATGAGAGTAGAAGGGGAGTAGTTCAGAGTGGTATGTCAATGGATGTGAGGGAATCAGAGGAGGATGAACAGAGGAGAGAAGATAGTTTGGGTATGAGTATGACAGGCGAGGATATGGGAGAGTTTCAAGTAGACACCCAGGCCTCGGGTTTTGTTCCACCTCAGTATCCACCCTACCCGTGGGGGGCAGAGTACCTGATGGGTGGTACATCGGAGTTTCCTAGGTATAACCCATATCCCACCTTTATGCCTTATCCTTCCTTTTATCCGCCATATCCACAGTATACCATGTTCCCACCCTTCTTTGGTTATCCAAGTTCAGCAAACCTTAACCCAAGACATGTTGCATCTCCTCCACCACCAGTAGAACCAGTAGCCCCAGTTGTCCAAACACCCAAGCCTAGTTCACCTGGAGGAAGGAAGGTAAAGATGACAGATTATTTGAGGTTGGATGTCCCAAATTTGAGATAGGTGATGACCCTTTTGAGTATCTCAGAATGGTCAAGATGATAACTGATGAGTTGGGAGCCAGTGAGAGTAGAGCCATTCAGATGGCAGGGGTCACATTGAAATGTAAGAAGGCAAGGGAATGGTTCAACCAGTATGTGGACCCGAGGGTAGAAAGCTTATCCTGGGAGCAGTTTGCTATAGAGTTTGCCGGATGGGTTTTTCCAGATAGCTTAAGGGAGCGTAAAGAGAGTAAATTTGAGCAGCTAGGGCAGACAGAAAACATGAGTGTAGAAAATTACCCAGAGGATAGTGATCGTTTCCCTTTGGGTGAGGCTGCTGCAAAGAATAAAAAGAAAGTTAGAGGCCTAAAAGGGTCAAAGAAAAGAGAATTTTGGACTAGGTTAAAGTCTAGTATGGGTTTTAGCGATGGCTC
The DNA here is from genome assembly GCF_001659605.2 of Manihot esculenta. Taxonomy (NCBI): domain Eukaryota; kingdom Viridiplantae; phylum Streptophyta; class Magnoliopsida; order Malpighiales; family Euphorbiaceae; genus Manihot; species Manihot esculenta. The sequence goes on from NC_035166.2 coordinate 9,396,473, forward strand.
GAGTTCTGGTTGGAATAGTTCTAGATGTACGAGGTGCGGTAGGAAGCACAAGGGAGTCTGTCTAGTAGGGACAACATCATGTTTCAGGTGCAGACAGGAGGGACACATAGCACGTGAGTGTTCCACCGCGACTTTGATGACACAGTCCCAGTAGACAGCCTCAGACAGAGTGGCTCAACCAGGAGCTCTAGCCATGGCATTGGGCAGAGGCAGAGGGAGCGAGATCACTCCTTCTTCCACAGGTTCCCCAGGTGAAGGTCCATCAGTACCAGCACGGATCTTCGCTTTGACGCAGTCGGAGGCTCACACATCGGACATGGCGGTGATAGGTACTTTTCACTTCCACATGTTTTGATGTGTCTGCTATTAGAGACTCTGATGTTTCACTTTCCTTAGGGCTTTGCGAGCCATAGAGAGTAGGGGTTTGATAGCTTCTAGGATTAGAATTGTAATACCTGGCTAGACCCCGGTATCGGAATTCCTACGTTCCGGCGGAGTTTCCGTTGGAAGTCGGGATTCGAGGATGTCGGAGCTTGCCCTAAGGGTATAAGAAAGGTTTTAAGATGTTTTTACAATGTTTTCCTCAAATCTTGCATGTTTTAACTTGATTTGAGCTTTGTTTTAGAGATTTGAGCAAAAGGAAGCAAAGTTGAGCACTTGGAGACTTTGATTGAGTTTTCACCCATCTCCAAGCTTGGATCATCAATCCTCTAGTTCTTCAAGAGGTAAGCATGGATCCTCACCTCCCCTTATGTTTAAAGCAAGTTTTAAGAGTTTTTAGAGAGTTTTATAGCATGGTTTGGGTGTAACCATGAGTTTGAGCATATGTTGCTCATATGAGCTTTGATGAGTTTTGAGGTTGCTTATGGGGTTTGAGCTAGTTTAGAGGCCCCTATATGCATGAGATATGTATGTGTTAGTTGAGAAGTGTTGGTATGCATGTTATGGGTGTTTTATAGGGTTTTGGAGGCTGAGAGCATGAGTTGTGCTCGGATTCTGCCTTTCTGGAGAATCCAGGTTCGGCCACCGAAGCAAGGTTCGGCCGCCGAACCCCTTGTGGAGGCAGTTTCGGCTGCCAAACCCCTTGTGGAGGCAGTTTCGGCTGCCAAACCTTGCCCCCGAAAGCTAGGCTTTCGGTAGAGAAAGGAGCTTTCGGCCGCCGAAAGAGGGAGTTCGGCCACCGAAAGAGGGAGTTCGGCCGCCGAAAGTGCATGAGTTTCGTCTCTGGACGAGGCTTTCGGCCGCCGAAGGTGCCGCCGAACATGCCTGAGTTTCGTCTCTGGAGGGAGGTTTCGGCCGCCGAACCAGCCGCCGAAAGTGGCCTGTCCAGCCTTCTTTTGCCCATTTTTCCATGCATGCCTATGATGTTTTAAGGGGGTTTTGGGGAGATATTAAGAGTTATATTGACGTCAGTTTGGTCCTCATTTGAGTCCACCTGTGTAGGTACGGACCCGAGAGACCAAGGAGGCCCACAGAGTTAGAGTTACAGAGACTGCTCAGCAGTTGACAGAGGTGAGTGGAACAGAACTATGTTTTAAAGTTAATGAATGTTTTCGCATACTTTCATGCACCATTGATGCCATGTTATATAGGATGTATTGCATTGCACTAGTATTCACTAAGGTGAAGCATTGCATAATTTGATGTTGATGTGGATTGGACCGAGGCGACCCCAATAGCCCTATGAAAAGACCTGGCTGGGCCAGGCATACTGAAAGACCTGTGTGAGCTCCTTCAGGGGGGCCGGGCACTATACTTGGGTGAGTCCTATGTGAGCCCTTTTAGGGTCGGGCACCATGAGCTCAGGGAGTTTTGGTGGTCATGTCCAATCCTTGATGTGAAATGTTTGTGCTGTGACGCATTTCATGATAGCATGTTTTAAATGTTTTTATGGTTTCCGCTCACTGGGCTATAGTAGCTCATCCCTCTCCCTAACCCCATGTTTTCAGGGCCTCAGAGAAGAGAAAGAGAAAGAGAAAGCAAGGGTAAAAGTATATGTAATAGCATAGAATAGTGGACATGATTAACATGATTATTATGATGATGTACAGTACAGAGTTATGTAATGTATAGAAATGATGTAATAGAAGTTATGTACTGAGTTATAGAATTGTGCTTGGCCCTAGTGTATGTTTATCCCTTTGCACATGATCATTTTATGTCTATGTTTTATGTTTGAGATTATAGTGATTATGATGAGAGCTAGGCTTGGTGCATGGTAGTATATCTATCTCTGTAGTTACTGTATGGTACCACAGCAGGTATCACTCTCTGAGTGCATACAGACAGGGCATGCATAGTCCAAGCTTAGTGTATGAGGTGTATGAGAAAAGTTTCAAGTTTTACAGAAAAAGAAAAGATTAGAAAAGAAAGAAGAAGAAAAAAAAAAGAGTAAAGTAACAGTTTTAAGCTTAAGTTTGATCATGTATGGGATTTATCAGGTACACAGAGTTTACAGTAGGCTTACTACGGGTCCCGGCGGCCTTAAGCCGATCTGGATCCTAGTGCCGGTGGCGGTCCGGTAAGCGGGCTGTTACAGATTGGTATTAGAGCATAGGGCCTCGAGAGTACGGTGTGCTGAGCTAAGATGCTCAGGGATTAGAGAGATCTCACATCGGAAAGAGGTTGTGTTAGAGGGCAAGCACAATAGGAAGATCATGTCCACTAGGATAGGATGTTGAGTCCTGTCTTGATGTGTAATGCCATGATTGTATGCATGTGCATTTTATGTTATGATATGTGAAGCTATGAGTTTCGGGTTCATGTGTTTACATGGATCCTATGATGCTAAAGTTTTATGTTATGTTTTCAGCAGCTAAGATGAGAGGAACCCGTCGATCAGCTAGATTGACTGGAGCTCCGCCCGAGAATGAGGGTATGGAAGGGCGTCCCCCTGCTTTGCCAAGAGCGATGTCCCAAAGGGCAGGCAAAGAAAGATCATCAAGGGACCCTAGAAGGTCTTTTGATGAAAGCAGGAGGGAGACAGAACAGAGAAGAAGATCTAGTGATACAAGGGAAGAGATGGATGTGGATCCAAGAAGGGATGGAGGGTTAGGTGTTGGCACTACAGAGGAGGATGTGGGATCATCACAGGGAGGCGGTCAGGCCTCGGGGTATGGTTATCCACCCCACTATCAGCCCTACCCACAGGGCCCAGGATATTCGATGGGAGGCACATCGGAGTATCCTAGTTTTCACCCATATCCCACATATATGCCGTATCCACCGTATTACCCCCCATATCCACCATATCCCATGTATCCACCCTCACCTTTTTACCCCAGTCCAGCATACTCTACACCAGAGAGTTCTGCACCTCCCCCACCACCACCACCAGTGGTAGAACCAGAAGCCCCAGTTATCCAAACACCTCAACCTGGCCCATCTGTGAGGAGCAGGGTAAAGATGACTGATTACCTAAAGTTAGATGCTCCTAAGTACCAATCAGGAGATGATCCGTTTGAGTACATCAAAGCAGTTAAGATGATAGCAGATGAGCTAGGGGCAGATGATACCAGAGCCATTCAGATGGCAGGGTTCACTTTAAAATGTAAGAAGGCAAAGGAATGGTTTAGTGTTTATGTGGACCCTAGGTTGGATAACATGTCTTGGGAGGAGTTTGCTAATGAGTTTGCCGGATGGGCGTTCCCTGATAGTTCGAAAGAGCTAAAGATGATAGAGTTTGAGCAGCTCAAGCAGACAGAGGACATGAGTATAGATGAGTTTACTGACAGGTTTATGGAGTTGCTGCGGTATGCAGGACAGGCCTATGATACTGAACAGAAAAAGGCCAGGAGGTATGCTATGAAACTGCATTCCAGGTATTCCTCCTTGATCCATGCAGCCGAGAGGGAGAGTTTCCACACCGTGGTGGATTTAGCACAGAGGATGGAGGCTAGTGCCATTATACAGGGTACAGTGAAACAGCAGCCGGCACAGTCTTCTGGTTCTAAGACCCCAGGTAGGGGTAAGTCAGATCCCTCTTCACAGGGTGCAGCAACTTCCAGTGGGAAGAAGTGGAGTAGTTCCACTCAGAAGTCGAGGAAGAATAAGTTCTGGAATAAGATTAAAGCAGGTCTGGGTTTAGGCAGTGGCATGAGTTCAGGCTCAGAGATTCCAGTGTGTAGTAGGTGCGGTAAGGCGCACAGAGGAGTTTGTCGTTTGGGGATTACAGGATGTTACAGGTGCGGCCAGGAGGGACACATGGCTCGTGAGTGCCCTCAGGCATCTTTCACGGCACCATCCCATCAGACAGCTCCAGCTAGCATGCCACAGCCACTAGCTTCAGTTCTGACGCAGGGCAGAGGCAGAGGAAGAGGGTCAGCCTCTTCATCTGCAGGTCCCAGAGGTGGAGGTCCGTCAGCTCCGGCGCGGATTTTCACGATGACACAGCAGGAGGCAAACACTTCTAACACCGTAGTGTCAGGTAATCTCCTCATTGGGTGTTCTGAGGTGTATGCTTTATTAGACCCTGGTGCTTCGCATTCCTTTGTTGCTCCCAGAGCCATAGAGAGAGTGGGTTTGATGACGTCTGGGTTAGAGTGTCCCTTATGGGTCAGTGGCCCTAAGTGTGATCCATCGTTGGCAGAGACAGTCTGTCGACATAGTCCAGTGTTTATAGATGGTAGATGCCTTCCAGCTGACCTTGTGGTTCTAGAGTTGACAGATTTTGATGTCATTCTAGGGATGGATTGGCTATCTGCATATGGTGCTACCTTGGACTGCAGAGACAAGGTAGTTAAGTTCAGAGATGAGGATGGATCTGAGTTTGTCTTCAGAGGAGACAGGAGGGGCACGCCTAGAGGTCTGATATCAGCCCTACAGGCTCGTAGGTTGCTCAGGAGGGGATGTCAGGGGTATCTAGCTCATGTGAGAGAGCTAGACAGTCAGTTTAGGGACCCCAGTTCAGTGCCCGTTGTCAGAGAATTCCCAGATGTGTTTCCAGATGAGCTTCCAGGACTACCACCTGATAGGGAAATAGAGTTCGAGATTGAGTTAGTGCCTGGTACCAGATCGATCTCTATTCCTCCCTACAGGATGGCACCAGCAGAGCTTAAGGAGTTGAAAGAGCAGCTACAGGAGCTGGTAGATAAGGGTTTCATCCGTCCAAGTACCTCACCCTGGGGTGCTCCAGTGTCGTTTGTTAGGAAGAAGGATGGATCCCTTAGACTTTGTATCGACTACAGGCAGTTGAACAAAGTCACTACCAAGAATAAGTATCCTCTACCCAGGATCGATGATCTATTCGACCAGCTAGCAGGAGCAGGTTGTTTTTCTAAGATAGATCTGAGATCGGGCTATCATCAGCTGAGAATCAGGGAAGAGGATGTACCTAAGACAGCTTTCAGGACCAGATATGGGCATTATGAGTTCTTAGTGATGCCGTTCGGGTTGACTAACGCCCCTGCAGCATTCATGGATCTCATGAACCGAGTTTTCAGAGAGTACCTGGATCACTTTGTTATTGTCTTCATAGATGATATCTTGGTGTATTCCAGGAATGCAGAGGAGCATGCCCAGCATCTGAGGATAGTCCTGCAGACCTTGAGAGAGCATGGTTTGTATGCCAAGTTCTCCAAGTGTGAGTTCTGGCTAAGGAGCATTTCCTTCTTGGGGCATGTAGTGTCAGATCAAGGTATAGCAGTGGACCCCAAGAAGATAGAAGCTGTAGCCAATTGGCCTAGACCCACCACAGTGACAGAGGTTAAGAGTTTCTTGGGTTTGGCAGGCTACTACAGGAGGTTCGTTCAGGACTTCTCCAAGATAGCGGCTCCTATGACCAGATTAACCAGAAAGAACCAGAGATTCACATGGTCTGACCAATGTGAAGAGAGCTTTGAAGAGTTAAAGAGAAGATTAACTTCAGCACCGGTGTTAGCTCTGCCTACTAGTGGTGAGGACTTCACAGTGTTCTGTGATGCGTCCCGAGTGGGAGTAGGTTGTGTGTTAATGCAGAATGACAGAGTAATAGCTTATGCTTCTAGACAGTTGAAGAAGCACGAGCTAAATTACCCTACACACGATCTTGAGATGGCAGCTGTTATCTTTGCACTCAAGATGTGGAGGCATTACCTCTATGGGGTGAAATGTGAGATCTTTACAGATCATAAGAGCCTACAGCACATCCTGAGTCAGAGAGAGTTAAACTTGAGGCAGAGACGGTGGGTGGAATTGCTTAGTGATTATGATTGCAGGATCCAGTATCATCCGGGAAAGGCAAATGTTGTAGCTGATGCCTTAAGCCGGAAATCACTAGGCAGTTTATCTCACATTACAGCAGAGAGGAGGCCGGTGGTGAAGGACTTTTACAGGTTAGTTGAGGAAGGACTACAGTTAGAGTTACCTGGTACAGGTGCTTTGATTGCACAGATGAGAGTTACCCCCGTGTTTCTGGAGCAGGTGGCTCAGAAATAGCATGAGGACCCAGAGTTGGTCAAGATTGCCAGGACTGTTCAGTCAGGCAAGAGCGAAGAATTTAGATTCGACGACCAAGGGATTCTCCGCTACGGGAACAGACTATGTGTACCAGATGACATCAGTTTGAAAGGAGACATTATGAGGGAAGCTCATAATGCGAGATATAGCATTCACCCTGGAGCCACCAAGATGTATCAAGATTTGAAGAAAGTATATTGGTGGCCAGCGATGAAGAGAGAAGTGGCACAGTTTGTGTCAGCCTGCGAGATCTGTCAAAGGGTGAAGCTAGAGCATCAGAAGCCGGCTGGAATGCTTAACCCACTGCCGATTCCAGAATGGAAATGGGAGAACATAGCCATGGATTTTGTAGTGGGGTTACCGGCGACGTCCAATAGACTAGACTCCATATGGGTGATTGTGGACAGACTGACTAAATCTGCTCACTTCATTCCTGTCAGGAGTGGCTACTCTGTGGACAAGTTAGCGCAGGTGTATGTTGAGGAAATTGTGAGGTTGCATGGGGCTCCTGTTTCTATAGTGTCTGATAGAGGACCTCAGTTTACCTCCAGGTTTTGGCGAAGTCTGCAAGAGGCTATGGGCACGAGATTAAACTTCAGCACTGCTTTCCATCCACAGACTGACGGACAGTCAGAAAGGACCATCCAGACCATAGAAGATATGCTCAGAATGTGTGTGCTAGATTTTGGCGGATCTTGGAGGCAGCATCTACCCTTAGTGGAGTTTGCCTACAACAATAGCCATCATGCTAGCATAGGGATGGCCCCATATGAAGCTCTGTATGGGAGGAAGTGCAGGTCACCAGTTTGTTGGGAAGAGGTTGGAGAAAGGTCCTTAGCAGGGCCTGAGTTAGTAGAGATCACCAACAGAGTGGTGCCCATCATCAGAGAGAGACTCAAGACTGCTGTTAGTCGGCAGAAGAGCTATGCAGACGTTCGCAGGAAACACATAGAGTTTGAGGAGGGGGATCTGGTCTTACTCAAGGTGTCTCCAATGAAAGGGGTGGTTCGTTTTGGGAGGAAAGGTAAGCTGGCTCCACGGTACATCGGACCTTTTGAGATTTTGCAGAAGATCGGGAATGTGTCGTATAAGCTAGATTTACCTATGTCTATGGAAAGAATCCATCCAGTCTTCCATGTTTCTATGCTAAGGAAGTTTGTGTCAGATCCGAGTAAGGTTCTCAGTGAACCAGATGTGGAGATTCTCGGAGATCTCACGTATGTAGAACAACCAGTGCGGATCATTGACACCCAGATCAGAAAGCTAAGGAACAAGGAGATCCCGATGGTGAAAGTCCTCTGGAACCACCATAATATAGAAGAGTGCACCTGGGAGACAAGGGAGTCTATGCTCCAACAGTACCCCTATCTCTTTTGAGGTGAGTTCTAGCTTCTTTGTTCTTTATGTGCGTCTTGTCATGTGTTGAGTATATTTGAGTTAGAGAGGAACATTCGGGGACGAATGTTCTTAAGGGGGGGAGAATGTAATACCCGGCTAGACCCCGGTATCGAAATTCCTACGTTCCGGCGGAGTTTCCATTGGAAGTCGGGATTCGAGGATGTCGGAGCTTGCCCTAAGGGTATAAGAAAGGTTTTAAGATGTTTTTACAATGTTTTCCTCAAATCTTGCATGTTTTAACTTGATTTGAGGTTTGTTTTAGAGATTTGAGCAAAAGGAAGCAAAGTTGAGCACTTGGAGACTTTGATTGAGTTTTCACCCATCTCCAAGCTTGGATCATCAATCCTCTAGTTCTTCAAGAGGTAAGCATGGATTCTCACCTCCCCTTATGTTTAAAGCAAGTTTTAAGAGTTTTTAGAGAGTTTTATAGCATGGTTTGGGTGTAACCATCAGTTTGAGCATATGTTGCTCATATGAGCTTTGATGAGTTTTGAGGTTGCTTATGGGGTTTGAGCTAGTTTAGAGGCCCCTATATGCATGAGATATGTATGTGTTAGTTGAGAAGGTTGGTATGCATGTTATGGGTGTTTTATAGGGTTTTGGAGGCTGAGAGCATGAGTTGTGCTCGGATTCTGCCTTTCTGGAGAATCCAGGTTCGGCCGCCGAAGCAAGGTTCGGCCGCCGAACCCCTTGTGGAGGCAGTTTCGGCTGCCAAACCTTGCCCCTGAAAGCTAGGCTTTCGGTAGAGAAAGGAGCTTTCGGCCGCCGAAAGAGGGAGTTCGGCCGCCGAAAGTGCATGAGTTTCGTCTCTGGACGAGGCTTTCGGCCGCCGAAGGTGCCGCCGAACATGCCTGAGTTTCGTCTCTGGAGGGAGGTTTCGGCCGCCGAACCAGCCGCCGAAAGTGGCCTGTCCAGCCTTCTTTTGCCCATTTTTCCATGCATGCCTATGATGTTTTAAGGGGGTTTTGGGGAGATATTAAGAGTTATATTGACGTCAATTTGGTCCTCATTTGAGTCCACCTGTGTAGGTACGGACCCGAGAGACCAAGGAGGCCCACAGAGTTAGAGTTACAGAGACTGCTCAGCAGTTGACAGAGGTGAGTGGAACAGAACTATGTTTTAAAGTTAATGAATGTTTTCGCATACTTTCATGCACCATTGATGCCATGTTATATAGGATGTATTGCATTGCACTAGTATTCACTAAGGTGAAGCATTGCATAATTTGATGTTGATGTGGATTGGACCGAGGCGACCCCAATAGCCCTATGAAAAGACCTGGCTGGGCCAGGCATACTGAAAGACCTGTGTGAGCTCCTTCAGGGGGGCCGGGCACTATACTTGGGTGAGTCCTGTGTGAGCCCTTTTAGGGTCGGGCACCATGAGCTCAGGGAGTTTTGGTGGTCATGTCCAATCCTTGATGTGAAATGTTTGTGCTGTGACGCATTTCATGATAGCATGTTTTAAATGTTTTTATGGTTTCCGCTCACTGGGCTATAGTAGCTCATCCCTCTCCCTAACCCCATGTTTTCAGGGCCTCAGAGAAGAGAAAGAGAAAGAGAAAGCAAGGGTAAAAGTATATGTAATAGCATAGAATAGTGGACATGATTAACATGATTATTATGATGATGTACAGTACAGAGTTATGTAATGTATAGAAATGATGTAATAGAAGTTATGTACTGAGTTATAGAATTGTGCTTGGCCCTAGTGTATGTTTATCCCTTTGCACATGATCATTTTATGTCTATGTTTTATGTTTGAGATTATAGTGATTATGATGAGAGCTAGGCTTGGTGCATGGTAGTATATCTATCTCTGTAGTTACTGTATGGTACCACAGCAGGTATCACTCTCTGAGTGCATACAGACAGGGCATGCATAGTCCAAGCTTAGTGTATGAGAAAAGTTTCAAGTTTTACAGAAAAAGAAAAGATTAGAAAAGAAAGAAGAAGAAAAAAAAAAGAGTAAAGTAACAGTTTTAAGCTTAAGTTTGATCATGTATGGGATTTATCAGGTACACAGAGTTTACAGTAGGCTTACTACGGGTCCCGGCGGCCTTAAGCCGATCTGGATCCTAGTGCCGGTGGCGGTCCGGTAAGCGGGCTGTTACAAGAATGTCCTCTGTAATACCCGGCTAGATTTCGGCATCGGAATCCCTACCTTCCGGCGGAATCTCCGTTGGAATATGGAATGTTGATGGTGCCAGAGTCTTCTTGAGGGGTAAAATGTGATTTCTAAAATGATTTTTACTGATTTCATGGTTTTAAATGAAAAAGAAGTGAGGTTTGAAAAGAAAAGACCAAGGAGGTTTTTGCCAGGTTCGGCCGCCGAAAGTGAAGTTCGGCCGCCGAACATGAGTTGGTTTTGGGAGCGCTTTTGGCCTCCGAAAGCTATGTTTGAACAAACCAGGTTCGGCCGCCGAACCTATATTTGTGATGTGACGCATTCAATGATAGCATCGTTAAAATGAACTGTTTCCTTTTATGGTTTCTGCTCACTGGGCTTTTTAGCTCACCCCTCTCCCCTAACCCCAGGTTTGCAGGGTCAGAGATAGTCAAGAGATCAGCAGGTTACGTCCATGGTCATGTTTATGTAATAGAATAGTAGTGGACATGATGTAATGTAAGGTTATGTATTTGTTGTAAAAAGAGTTGTATTGCATAATGATATTATGTTATATGTTCAGAGTTATAGTATTGTGCTTGGCCCGAGTTGGATAATCCCTTTGTACATGAGTTTTATTTTATGTTGTTACATGTGATGGACCGAGTTTGACATAGGGTATGCTGACCCTAGGGGTTCTATGAGTTCAGTCATAGTGCATACACAGGTCAAACTGGTAAAAGGTAAAGTTTTAAATGTTTTATGGATATGTTTGATCATGTTTGGGGTTATACCAGCTGTACAGGATGCATAGTAGGCTTGCTACGGGTCCCGGCGGCCTTATGCCGATCTGGATCCTAGCGCCGGTAGCGGTCCGGATTTTCGGGTCGTTACATCCTCTTTGGGTCAATAGACCCAAGTGTGATCCATCAGCGGTAGAGTCAGTCTGCCAGTTGAGTTCAGTGCTAGTTGTGAGTAGGTGCCTTCCAGCTGACCTAGTGGTTCTAGGGTGATTGTTTGATGTCATTCTAGGGGTGGATGGGCTAGCTACTCATAGTACTGCCTTAGATAGCAGAGACAGAGTAGTCAGGCTTAGAGATCAGGATGGAGCACAAGTAGTTTGTTGAGGGGACAGTGTAGAGATGCCTGGAATTTGATATCAGCCCTATAGGCTCTTAAACTGTTTAGGAGAGATTATCAGAGGTTTCTTGCTTGTGTCAGAGAGCATAGTAGTTAGTCAAATCAGGAGGGAAACCAGTTTTAGTGCCCGCAGCCATAGAAAAGTTTCAGATGTTGTCCCAAACAAGCCGTCAGGTTTACCACCTATTAAGAGAATAGAAGGGGATATAGGAATGGTGTCTAGACCCAGAACCATTCCTAGTTTTCTCTGCAGGATGGCACCAGTAGAGTGAGAGAGATAGTAAAAGCCAAACGAGTAGTAGCTAGAGGTTAGTAAGCCAGGAAAGAGCTTGAGAGTGTTGCTATGAGATGCTATGGCCTTGGATTTTATCCAGGTATAGGGAGAGTGATCTCTCATCTCTGAGTGCAGCTCTCAAGTATAAGAAATAATTCAGAGAACAGAGTAAGAAGTAGAAAAGTAAGAAAAGAGTAAGAAGAAGTGTAAGTTCAGAAGGAGATTTCAGTTTAGTCTGGGATTAAGTGGTGATTGAGGCAGAGGAAAGGGTTGGCCTTTCCATTAGTAGGTTCCTGAGGGAAGTTCCGTTAGCCTTGGCTCGGATCTTCACCCTGACTCAGCAGGAGGCTATCACATCGAACACGGTGACGTCAGGTACGTTCACTTGTAGATGTTCGGATGTGTATACTATTTATTTTGAACCCTAGTGTTTCTCTTTCCTTGTTGCTTTGAGTGAGCTGTTGATAGAGTGGGTTTGATGACTTCTGGGCTTAGAGTGTTTTCTCTGGGTTAGTGGACCCAAGTGTGATCCATCTGAGGCAGAGTCAGTCAGTTCAGTTCAGAGTTTGTGGTGAGTAGATGCTATCCAGCTGACCTTATGGTTCTAGAGTTGACTATTTGATGTCATTCTAGGGCGGATTGGCTAGCTACTCATTGTACTACCTATGTCTGTAGAGACAAGGTAGAAAAGTTTAGAGTGCTGGATGGATCAGAGGTAGTCCTTGGAGGGGACAGAGTATAGGTGCCTAGAAGTTTGATGTCAACCCAGCAGGCTCATAGTTTACACAGGAAAGGTTGTCAGAGGGTTCTAGCTCTTGTGAGCGAGTTTAGTAGTCAGATCAGGGAATCAGCCTCAATGCCTGTAACTAGTGAGTTTTAGATGTTTTTTCCCAGACGAGCTGTCAGGTTTACCATCTGTCAGGGAGTTTAAGTTTGGAATAGGAGTGGTGTATGGACGCGGAACCATTTCTTTCCTTCTACCCTACAAGATGGCACCTGTAGAGAGAGCATAGTCAGAGTAGTATAGAGAAGCTTGGTAGATAAAGGTTGTCTCCGACCTAGTACCTCACCCTGGAATGTTCCAGTGTCGGTGTGAGAACTGAAGGATGAAACCTTGAGATTTTGTAACAACTGTGAGCAGTTGAACAAAATCACTACCAAGGATAGGTGTTCCCATGCAGAATGGATGATCTATAGGAACAGCTAGTAGAAGCTGGTTGTTTTCCATAATAGATCTGAGAGTTGGGAACTGTATGTCGAAAGTTAGAGAAAACTCAGTTTAGCAGTTAAATAGAGATGAGATCTTTATCGATCAAAGGAGTTTATAGTGAAGAGTCTAAAGCAGAGGTAAGGGGTAAAACTGCTCAGCGACTCTGAGTATACAAAACAGTATCTACTGGGCGAGGCAAATGAGATGTTAGCTGCCCTCAGTCAGAAGTCGCTTATCAGTTTATTCTATAGAAACAGGTATTTCAGACTGATGATCGGTTGGATCAGCTGGCAGGAGCCAGTTGTTTTCCAAGCTAGATCTGAAATCTGAGTGCTAGCTGTTGAAAGCTAGAGTTAGTCCAGTGTAGTAGGAAGGGATCAAACGAGAAGAAGCCAGTATAGTAAAGAAGAAGAAAGGCGGGCAAGGATCAGAGTGCGCAGCAAAAGCGTAGAATAGTTCAGAAAAATAGAGAAGCATGCCCATTATCTACTGAGTGTTGTAGATTTTAAGAGAACACGGCATAGAGGCCAAGTTCTGTCATATGAGTTCGATTTCGGGGCATGTCTGTTTGAATCGTGATGTGTCACTACGCGTTCTAAAGTAAGTAGAGAGTTGAAGCTATAGGCAAGTCATCTAACATTTCCTTAGAGTTGTTGCTCCTCTGACCGAGTTGAGTAAAGAGAAGCAAAGAGTAGAATAACCAGAGTAGTGTGAATAAAGCTGAGCCAAAGAGAAAGGAAAGTCAATTATCAGATGAAAGAATCAAGTCAGTTGTGTACTGACAGAAGTGATAAGCAGTCAGTGTAGAGTGTGGACACAGATTAAGTAGGTAAGAATCAGCAGAGTCAAGAAGTGTAGACAACCCGGGAGTTTTTACTCCAGTAATATCTGTGTCTCTTCTCAGAGGAAGGTGTTAGGCTTTCCTTAAATGTTTGTTTGTGGTGTGAACATTCGAGGACGAATGTTCTTAAAGGGGGGAAGAATGTAATACCCGGCTAGATTCAGACATTGGAATTCCTACCGTCCGGTGGAATGCGAGGATGTCAGAGGTTTCTAGAAGGGTAAGAGAAAGGTTTTCTAAAATTTTTTCAAGTGTTTTAAAGGTTTAAAATGAAAATGGATGAAGTGTTGAAGAGAAAAGGCCAAGGAGGCATTTTGCCATGTTCGACCGCCAAAGGTAATGTTCGGCCGCCGAAAGTGCCCGAGATTCGGCCCCCGAAAGTCTGAGTTCGGCCGCTGAATGTTGCATGGTTTTGCATGCGATTCGGCTGCCAAAGTTGAGGCGGTTGTTCATCTATAAAGGCCACCGAGTCCAGAAAAAAGGAGGAGGATTCTTCTCTCTTTCTGGCCTAGGTGAGTTCTTGATCTCCTTGGATTGTTTTCATGGTCTTTCATCAAATCTTTCAAAGTTAAACAAGTTTTAAGTAAGTTTTATGTGTGTGTGAAGAGTTTGAAAGCTTGGAGAAGTTTGGAGCTTGGATCTCCATATCTTCGAGTTTGGATCACACTAGCCTTTGTTCTTCAAGAGGTAAGTGGAGATCATTGGTTTTTATACTGTTTTCTATAAGTTTTATGAAGGGAAGGGGAGTTAATGCTTGAGTTTGCATGAGTTGTGCATATTAGGGTTTATGGACCCTTTATGCTTTATGTTTGCTTGTTGAGCTTGTTTGTTGGAGTTTAAGTTGTCTTAAGCTCCTATATGCTTGTTTTTTTGAAATATGGATGAGTTAGAGAGGTTGGATGCATGTTAGGAAGGATTGGAAGGTGTGGGAGGCGTGTTTATGCACGAAGCTGAGTTCTGGATGAACTCAGGTTCGGCAGCCGAAGGAGGATTCGGCCGCCGAACATGCCCGACTTTCGTCTCTGGAGGAGACATGCGGCCGCCGAAGGTGCTGCCGAAGGTGCCCTGTCCAACCTTCCTTTGCTTGTTTTGCATGCATGTTTTGAGGTGTTCTAGAGGGGTTTTGGGAAGTTGTTTATCAGTTGTATAGAGTATGTTTGGTGCCTCATTTGAGTCCTCCATTGTAGGATTGGACCCGAGGAACCGAGGTGTTTAGCAGTAGTAGCTGCTTCAGAGTTAGAGTTGGCCCAGAGCTAGCCACTGCTTGGCTACAGGTGAGTGGAACTAAACTTCATATTTTACTTGAGAAATGACACGTTTCTAGCATGATCCATGCATCATAAAATGCCATGTTATGTATTAGGTTGTGTTGCATTAGAATTCACGAATATGATGCATTGCATAAGATGTTGTTACTGTGGATGAATGTTGAATTATCCTTAGCCCTTGATAGAGATAAGATACTATGAGATGAGTTATGGCATGAGGTAGCCATACTAGGTCGTTCCTGGATAGTCCAGGTCGCTCCTGGTACTATGAGCTAGACAGACAGCCTGTCATATCAGAGATCAGAGAAGTCCAGGTGATGACCTAGTCTCCTTGGCACAGTGGGACGTGTTATGCTCTGAGACAGATAAGAGAAGTCCAGGTGATGACCTAGTCTCCTTGGCATAGCAGGACATATTATGACATATAGTAGAGGGCTATTGGTGACAAGTTCATCCGTGAGATGCTATGATTGTGATGTGATGCATTCCATGAAAGCATGTAATGAATGAATTGTTTTATTGTTCCTCCTCACTGGGCTATAGAGCTCATCCCACTCCCTTAACCCCAGTTTTGCAGGTTCCGAGATAGCTATGGGAAGTCAGAGTCAACAAGAATAAAGAAAGATATGCATGAATGTATGTTTGTATTAGCGTAGTGGACATGATGTAAATACAAGATTAGTTGTAATGTAATGTATAGATATGTACTGTCATATACTGGATGGACTTGTGCTTTCCCTAATGTCTTTGCTTTAGTGTGATGTATGATTAATCCCTTGTACATGAATCCTGTTTTACGTTTCTTGATGCGAAATATGTGTATTAGGCTTAATGTATGGCTTTGATGAGATACTAGTGGATTGTGTGACAGATTAAAAGGGTTTCAATCCCTTGACCCACAACAGATAGTAGTCACTGGTATAGGCCCTGAGGGCCATTTCAGATTTGCATATCTGAGTAGCAGTAGTTAAGCCTGAAAAGTTTTATAGGATTATTGAGTATTTTTTATCATGTATAGGATTTATCAGGTACATAGAGAGTATAGTCGGCTTGCTACGGGTCCCGGCGGCCTTAAGCCGATCAGGATCCTAGTGCCAGTGATGGTTCGGACCGTTACAGAGGGGTACCGGTTTCCGGGCTGTTACATGCATAAACACTTATTCAAGCATATATGGGCATAAAACTAGCCTATACCCCAACAAACATCAACATATCATCATTTTAAGTATAAATGGTACATAAACCCTAACATTTTACATCTACTCTAAACATGATCAAACACCCTTAACCCCTTCTTAAAACTTACTTAAAACATGAAAGAAGAGGAGGATTTACACTTACCTCTTGAAGATCGAGAGGAAATGCGATCCCAAACTTGGAGATGTGGAGGAACGAGCTCCAGGGGTCTCCAAGCTTCAAAGCTTTAGTCTTAACTTAAGATCTTCAAAAATAAGATGAAAACTCATAAAAATCATGAGAGACTTGAAGGAAAAGCACAAGATCAACAAGGGGTGGCAGAGACTCACCTTGCTCGGAAATGGAGAGAGAAAACTCGCCCATTTGCGGACAGGGGGCCCTTTATAGGTGGCTGGCTAGACCACTTTCGGGGACCAAAAGTGCCTCCACATCCACCCCATGTTCGGCGGCCAAACCTGGGTTTTTCCCTCAAGCTCTTTTCTTTTCAAAACTCAATTTCTTTATTCCTTAAAACTATAAAACATATAAAAACATTTTGTGAAAACCTTATTTTACCCTTTTAGAAGGCTCCGACATCCAAGAATTTCAGATTCCAATGGAGATTCCGCTGGAAAGTAGGAATTTCAATGCCGGGGTCTAGCCGGGTATTACATTCTTCCCCCCTTAAGAACATTCGTCCCCGAATGTTCAACAAACAAACACATGCATAGCATAGCATAAACATAAACACATAAACACATACAAACACTAACCTTAGAAGAGATAGGGGTATTGCTGGAGCATAGACTCCCGTGTCTCCCAGGTACATTCTTCTATATTGTGGTGATTCCAAAGGACTTTCTCCATCGGGATTTCCTTGTTCCTCAACTTTCTGATCTGCATGTCTAGGATCCGCACTGGCTGCTCTACATAGGTGAGATCTCCTAGGATCTCTATATCAGGCTCATTAAGAACCTTACCCGGATCTGACACGAACTTCCGTAACATGGAAACATAGAAAACCGGATGGATTCTCTCCATTGAAGCATGTAAGTCCAGCTTGTACGATACATTCCCAATCTTTTGCAAGATTTCAAAGGGTCCGATGTACCGTGGAGCTAGCTTACCTTTCTTCCCAAAACGAATCACCCCTTTCATAGGAGACACCTTGAGCAACACCATATCTCCCTCTTGAAACTCTATATGCTTCCTACAGACATCTGCATAACTCTTTTGCCTGCTCACAGCAGTCCTGATCCTTTCTCTAATAATGGGCACTATTCTGCTGGTGATCTCTACTAGCTCAGGCCCTGCTAAGGCCCTTTCTCCCACTTCTTCCCAGCAGACAGGTGACCTGCACTTCCTTCCATACAAAGCTTCATATGGAGCCATCCCTATGCTAGCATGATAGCTGTTATTGTAGGCAAGCTCCACCAAAGGTAGATGTTGCCTCCAAGAACTGCCAAAATCTAGCACGCACATTCTGAGCATACCTTCAATTTTCTGGATGGTCCTTGTCCATCCGTCTGTGGATGGAAAGCTGTAACGACCCGAAAATCGGACCGCTACCGGCGCTAGGATCCAGATCGGCTTAAGGCCGCCGGGACCCGTAGCAAGCCTGACATATAACCTGTAAACCTGTAAAATCCCATACATGATCAACAACATGCATAAAAATTTAAAACTTTTCCTTCAAACATCCAACTCAACCTGAACATACATGTACATAGTCATAATCATAATCGTGATCCCTCTGTGGGATCTCATCAATGCCCTAATTGGCGATACAACATGCGATGAGTTGGCTTTCATAAATATTATAAAACATTTTTGATCATGTAATAAAAGGGATACCTCATACACAATGTCAAGCACAATATCTAATCCTCAATATCATTACATGACTGAAACTGTACTTTTACATAACATAATACATTTATCATGTCCACACTATCTATTACATACATCAGACTTCATTACTCTTGTAAACCTCCTGGTCTACCCTGTACCTGCAATCCTGGGGAAATGGGAGAGGGGTGAGCTACTAGAGCCCAGTGAGCAGAATAATAAAAACATTTAAATCATATGGATCATGGAATGCATCACATCACAGCTAATCACATCAAGGATGAACTTGTCACCAATAGCCCTCTACATGGTCCAACTGTGCCAGAACGTAGAATGGGTCCTGGTCTTTCCCTTACATATCATAACATAACAGTGTCCAACTGTGCCAGAACGTAGAATGGGTTCTGGTCTTTCTCTTACATGGTGCCAGCGAACGTAGAATGGGTCCCACTGGTCTTACTTTCCGTACCGTACATATCACATCGTCATATCATAGATCGAGGGCTATGGATCATCCAACATTCATCCACATCAACATTTAACATATGCAATGCAACATATTCGTGAATTCTAATGCAAGCAACCTAATTCATCACATGGCATTCATGATGCGTGAATCATGCAAAAAAGTTCGTCATTTGCTTTAAAACATAATGAGATATTCCACTCACCTCTGGATAGCTCTGACCAGACACTGGGGCAACAGACTCACTGCTGGGGTCCTCGGTTCCTCGGGTCCGAACCTACACAGGTGGACTCAAATGAGGGACCAAACAACCATGAACATAACTCTAAACTATTCCCCAAAAACCCCCTAAAACATCATGGAATAATCATAGAAAAACATGCAAGAAATGGCTGAACAGGGCACTTTCGGCGGCAGGTTCGGCGGCCGAAAGTCCCTCCAGAGCCAAAAGTCAGGCAGGTTCGGCGACACCTTCGGCGGCCGAAACTCCCAGACAGAGGCGAAACTCATGCATGTTCGGCGGCACCTTCGGCGGCCGAAAGTCCCAGACAGAGACGAAAGTCTCTTTTCGGGGGCAACTTCGGCAGCCGAAAGGCCTGCCTCCCAGCCATGTTCGGCGGCCGAAAGTTCCTTCGGCTGCCGAACCTGGTTTCTGCCAAAGGGCAGAAACTTGGCTCCCTTATGCATTTATGCCTCCAATCTCATCCAAACATGCATAAACCTATTCTACAACACTCATACACAAGCATGCAAGTTCCTAGGGGCATCAACTAGCTAAAACCCCATCTATAACACATTCAACATACATTTGCAAGCCACATTGTTCAAAATCACATCAAAAACCCATAAACATAACTATGACCTAAACATGCATTCTACCCCCATGAACTTCATAAAACTTACTTAAAACATACCATAAGCTAGAGATCGACTCTTACCTCTTGAAGATCGAGAGTAGAGGCGACCAAACTTGGAGTTGGAAGAGATTCGGGTTCTTGAACCTCAAAGCTCCAAAACTTTTCTCAAAAGCTCAAATCTTCAAAACAAAGTTAAAACAAGTGAAAAACTTGAAAGATCTAGAGGAAAAACATCAAAGATCAGTGAGGGGCGGCGGAAAGCTCACCTTGGCCGAAAATGGGGAAAAGCTCGCCCGTTTTCAGCTAAGGGACCCTTTTATAGTGGCTGGCCAGGCCACGTTCGGGGGCCGAATGTGCCTCCGCATGCATGCCATGTTCGGTGGCCGAACTTGAGGTTCGGCGGCCGAACTTGGACTTCCCTCACTTATGCTTTCGGGGGCCTAAAGGCGCTCCCGAAGGCATGCATGTTCGGCGGCCGAACTTGAGGTTCGGCGACCGAACCTGAGTTTTCCTCCAAGGTTGTTTTCATGCAAAAACTCATTTCCATTTTACTTAAAACCATGAAATACCTTAAAACATTTTATGAAAACATGGTTCTACCCTACTAGAGGCTTCCGACATCCGAGATTCCACCGGACGGTAGGAATTCCGATACCGGAGTCTAGCCAGGTATTACAAAAGCAGTGCTAAAGTCCAACCTGGTACCCATAGCATTCTGCAAACTCCGCCAAAACCTGGAGGTGAACTGTGGTCCCCTATCTGACACTATTGAAACGGGAGCCCCATGCAACCTGACCACTTCTTCAACATACACCTGCGCTAACTTGTCCACAGAATAGCCACTCCTGACAGGGATGAAGTGAGCAGATTTGGTCAGTCTGTCCACAATCACCCATATGGAGTCCAATCTGTTGGACATTGCCAGTAACCCCACCACGAAATCCATAGCTATATTCTCCCATTTCCACTCTGGAATCGGCAGTGGGTTAAGCATTCCAGCCGGCTTCTGATGTTCCAGCTTCACCCTCTGACATACCTCGCAGGCGGACATGAACTGTGCCACTTCTCTTTTCATAGCTGACCACCAATAAACTCTCTCACTACCGGTCTCCTCTCTGCTGTAACGTGGGATAGACTGCCAAGTGATTTTCGGCTTAGGGCATCTGCCACAACATTTGCCTTACCCGGATGGTACTAAATTTTGCAATCATAGTCATGAAGCAGTTCTACCCACCTTCTCTGCCTCAAATTCAACTCTCTCTGACTCAAGATGTACTGCAAGCTCTTATGATCTGTGAAAATCTCACATTTTACCCCATACAGGTAATGCCTCCACATCTTAAGTGCAAAGATCACAACTGCCATCTCTAGATCGTGTGTAGGATAATTCAACTCATGCTTCTTCAGCTGCTTAGAAGCATAAGCAATTACCCTCTCATTTTGCATCAGCACACAACCCAGTCCCACACGGGACGCATCACAAAATACTGTGAAGTCTTCATTACTGGTAGATAGAGCTAATACCGATGCTGATGTCAACCTTCTCTTTAGCTCTTTAAAGCTTTCTTCACACTGATCAGACCACACAAACCTCTGGTTCTTCTTGGTCAATCTGGTTATAAGAGCGGCAACTTTGGAGAAGTCCTGAACGAACCTCCTGTAGTAACCTGCCAAACCCAAAAAGCTTTTAATCTCTGTTACTGTAGTGGGTCTGGGCCAGTTAGCTACAGCTTCAACCTTCTTGGGGTCCACTTCAACTCCTTTTTCTGATACCACATGCCCTAAGAATGAGATGCTTCTCAACCAGAATTCACACTTGGAGAACTTGGCATACAAGCCGTTGTAACGACCCAGAAACCGGACCGCTACCGGTGCTAGGATCCAGATCGGCTTAAGGCCGCCGAGACCCGTAGCAAGCCAAACAAGAACATAGGGGTCTCAAACTAACTTAAACCCCAACCAAAACACATTAAACAACCTACATTGTTCATAAACATAACATAAACCCATAAACTCAACAATAACCTAAACATGCATTTCTACCTCATAGATCTTCATAAAACTTGTTTAAAACATACAAGGAAGGTTGGATCTAAGCTTACCTCTTAAAGATCGAGAGGAAAGACGATCCTAGCTTGGAGATGGGGAGAAATCAACTCTTTGGTCTCCAAGCTTCAAAACTTGCTCTTTTGCTCAAATATCTTCAAACCAAGTGAAAACTCATAAGAAAATAATGAAGATTCGAAGGAAGAAGCTCAAAATCGATGAGGGACGGCGGAGAACTCACCTTGGCCGAAAACGGGGAGAAAAGCTCACCCGTTCGGACATGGGGACCCCTTTATAGGTGGCTGGCCAGGCCACTTTCGGGGGCCTAACGTGCCTCCGCATGCATTCCATGTTCAGCGGCCGAACATAAGGTTCGGCGGCCGAACCTGGACTTCCCTCACTTATGCCTTCGGGGGCCTAAAGCACTCCCGAAATGTATGCACGTTCGGCGGCCGAACCTGAATCTTCCTCCAAGGTTATTTTCATACAAAACTCATTTCCTTTCTTGCTTAAAACCATAAAACATATTAAAACATCTTATGAAAACATGGTTTTACCCTTCTAGAGGTTTTCGACATCTGAGATTCCACCGAACGGTAGAAATTCCAATACCGGAGTCTAGCCGGGTATTACAGCCATGCTCCCTCAGGGTCTGCAAAACTAACCTCAGATGATGGGCATGCTCCTTTGCGTTTCTAGAATACACTAAGATATCATCAATGAAGACAATAACAAAGTGATCCAAATACTGACTGAAAACTCTGTTCATGAGATCCATGAATGCTGCAGGGGCATTGGTTAGCCCGAACGACATTACTAGGAACTCATAATGCCCATATCTGGTCCTGAACGCCATCTTCGACACATCTTCCTCTCTGATTCTCAGCTGGTGATACCCGAATCTCAGATCTATCTTGGAGAAACAACTTGCTCCTGCTAGCTGGTGAAATAGATTGTCGATCCCAGGCAACAGATACTTATTCTTGGTAGTGACTTTGTTCAACTGCCTGTAGTCGATACAAAGCCTCAAGGATCCATCCTTCTTCTTTACAAACAGCACTGGAGCACCCCCAAGGTGAGGTACTCGGTCGGATGAAACCCTTATCTACCAACTCTTGCAACTACTCCTTTAGCTCTTTCAACTCTGTTAGTGCCATCCTGTAGGGAGGGATAGATATTGGTCTGGTTCCAGGCATCACTTCTATTTCAAACTCTATCTCCCTAGCAGGTGGTAGTCCTGGAAGCTCATCTGGGAAAACATCTGGAAACTCACTGACCACGGGCACTGAGGCGGGCTCCCTAACCTAACTATCAAGCTCTCTCACATGAGCTAGAAACCCCTAATAACCTCTCCTAAGCAACCTACGAGCCTGTAGGGCTGATATCAAACCTCTAGGTGTACCCCTCCTGTCTCCTCTGAAGACTACCTCTGACCCATCCTGATCTCTGAACCTAACTACCTTGTCTCTGCAGTCCAAGGTAGCACCATGAGCAGATAGCCAATCCATCCCTAGAATGACATCAAAATCCGTCAAATCTAGAACCACAAGGTCGACTAGAAGGCATCTACCCTCAACAAACACTGGACTATACCGGCAGACTGACTCTGCCACTGATGGGTCACACTTGGGTCCACTGACCCAGAGGGGGCACTCTAACCCAGAGACTATCAAACCCACTCTATCTACGGCTCTCGGAGAAACAAAAGAATGAGATGCACCAGGGTCCATTAAAGCATACACATCTGAACAACCAATGATGAGATTACCTGACACCACGGTGTTTGACGTGTTTGCCTCCTGCTGTGTCATAGTGAAGATCCGAGCTGGAGCTGATGGACCTTCACCCCAGGAACCTGCTGAAGAAGAAGCTGCCCCTCTCCCTCTGCCTCTGCCACTGCCCTATGTCATGGCTGGAGCTACTGGCTGAACCACACTACCAGAAGCTGTCTGCTGGGACGGTGCCATAAAGGCTACTCTAGGACACTCCCGTGCTATGTGTCCCTCCTGACCACATCTGTATCATGTTGATGTCCCAAATCGACATACTCCCTTGTGTGGCTTACCACACCTCAAGCATTCTGAACCATCTGAACCTGAGCTCGAGCCACCACCTAATTCTAGACTGGACTTCAACCGATTCCAGAACTTATTCTTCTTATGCTTTTTAGAGCCTCCAACCCACTTTTTGCTACCCGAAGCTGCTGCACTCAAAGAAGAGAGGTCAAACTTCTCTGAACCTGGGGTCTTGGAACCCGAGGGCTGTGCCACTTGCTGTTTCACTGTCCCCTGTATAATGGCACTAGCCTCCATCTTTCGTGCTACATCCACTATGGTGTGGAAGTCCTCTCTCTCTGCTACCAGAATTAAGGAGGAATACCTAGGGTGGAGCCTCATGGTATACCTCCTAGCTTTCTTTTGATCTATGTCATATGCCTGGCCCATATACTGCAGCAACTCCAGAAACCTGTCAGTGTACTCATCTACACTCATCTCCTCTGTTTGCCTTAGCTGTTCAAACTCCACAACTTTCAGCTCTCTGAAACTATCAGGAAAAGCCTATCCTGCAAACTCATTTGCAAACTGCTCCCAGGATAAGCTCTCCAACCTTGGGTCCACATATTTCTTATACCATTCTCTTGCTTTCTTGCACTTCAGTGTGAACCCCGCCATCTGGATGGCTCTACTATCATTTGCTCCCAACTCATCTGTAATCATCTTTACCATTTTGAGATACTCAAACGGATCATCACCAGTCTTGAACTTGGGAGCATCCAGCTTCAGGTAATCTGTCATCTTTACCTTGCTCCCCACAGATGAGCTAGGCTTAGGTGTTTGGATATTAGGGACCATGGGTTCTGCTGGTGGTGGAGGAGGTGCATCATTCCTTGGGTTAGGGTTTGCTGGATTTGGGTAGAAGGGTGAGGGTGGATACATGGGGTACTGTGGATGAGGTGGGTAAAAAGGAGGATAGGGCATGAAGGTAGGATATGGACTATAACCGGAGTAATCCGATGTACCCCCCACGGATACCCTGGGCCCTATGGAAAGGGTTGATACTGTGGTGGGTGAGCATACCCAAAGGCCTGAGCGCCTCCTTGAGACTCCTCCATACCCTCATCAGACATACTCATGCCCAAACTACCATATCTTCTCTGATCATCCTCCTCTACCTCCCTCACATCAGCTTACATTCTACCCGGATCTGTCCTCCTCCTGCTCACATCAAAAGACCTTCTAGGGCCCCTTGATGTCCCTTTTCTGCTAGATCTATTAGACTTGCCCTTGGCAATGTAGGGGGACGGACATCCATGCCCTCATTCTCTAGTGGGACTTCAGTCAATCGTGCAGATCGACAAGTGCCTCGCATTCTATTTTCTGAAACACAACATACATCACATAACATTAACATCATATGGTTCATATGGAAACACATGAACCCGCATCACATACATCATATATCATTAATGCACATGCATATAATCATGGCATTTCATATCATTATCAAGACAGGACTCTATATCCTATCCTAATGGACATGATTTTTCCTATTGTGCTTGCCCTTCTATGACATCTATGAGCCCGACACTCTCTAGGTCCGACCATATGAACCTAGGGCTCTGATACCACTCTGTACGATCCAGAAACTGAACCGCTACCGGCGCTAGGATCCAGATCGACTTAAGGTCGCCGGGACCCATAGCAAGCCTACTATACATCCTGTATATATGATAAAATCCCATACATGATCATACATTTGCATAAAAACTTTAAACTTTCACATACCGAGCTTGACCTGTGCATGCACTAACTGTATACATAAAACCCCTTACTGGAGCCCTCATCAAATGCTCCAGTTGGGTCAACATCTCATATGTCAAGCCTTGTTCAACATATAACAACATTAAAACATTTCATATAGATCATGTCCAAAAAGGGATTAACCATACATTAGGGCCAAGCACAATACTAAACCATGAAACATTCTTTACATTACATTACATCATACCATTTTACATTACATCATACCATTTTATATTACATGTCCACTTCTAATCTATTACATAACATAGCCATAACTCTGCTGGCTTTCCCATAGCTACCTGTACTCCTGCAAACCTGGGGGTTAGGGGAGAGGGGTGAGTTATAACAGCCCAGTGAGCAGAACTATAAAAAACATTTAAATAAACATATGCCATCATGAAATGCGTCTCATCACAAGTAAATCACATCACGGATGGACTGACCCAAAAATCCCTCTACTCTGTGCCCGGCCTTCGAAGGAGCTCCTCAGGACTTCTGTTACATATATAAGCTCTATGCCCGGCCCTCAGTGGGGCTCCTCAGGACTTCTATTACATAGCATAATATCTAGAGGGCTAATGGGTCGTCCTGTTGTCCATCCACACCCACAATGAATAATGCAATGCGGCATATTCATGGATTCTAATGCAAACAACCTATTACATATCATGATGCATGAACGTGCTTAAAACATTTGCTTTCTTTGAAATAAAAGATTCGTTTAGTTCCACTCACCTCTGGCTGACTCTGAACTAACTCTGTAGCAGCTACCTCACTGCTGATCACCTCGGTTTCTTAGGTTAGATCCTACACAGGTGGACTCAAATGAGGGACCAAACAGATTCTAACATGACTCTAAACATCTCCTCAAAAATCTCCTAAAACATCATAAAACATGCATGCAAAACAAGCAAAGGAAGGCTGGACAGGGCACTTTCGGCGGTAGGTTCGGCGGCCGAAAGTCCCTCTAGAGTCGAAAGTCAGGCACTTTCGGCGGCAGGTTCGGCGGCCAAAAGTGCTTCTAGAGCCGAAACTTACCAACCTTCAGGGGCAGGTTCAGCGGCCGAAAGTCCCCTCCAGAGCCGAAAGTCCAAACTTTCGGGGGCAGGGTTCGACATCTAAAACTGTCTCCCTAGGCAGGTTCGGTGGCCGAACATGGTTTCGGCAGCCGAACCTAGGTTCTCCAGAATGGCAGAACCCGATTCTACTTCCTGCATTCAGCCATCTCAACACCTCTCAACATGCATTCAACTATTCTAAAACATGCATAAACACTTATTCAAGCATATAGGGGCATAAAACTAGCCTATACCATAACAAACATCAACATATCATCATTTTAAGCATAAAGGGTACATAAACCCTAACATTTTACATCTATTCTAAACATGCATCAAACACCCTTAACCCCTTCTTAAAACTTACTTAAAACATGAAAGAAGAGGAGGATCTATACTTACCTCTTGAAAATCGAGAGGAAATGCGATCCCAAACTTGGAGATGTGGAGGAACGAGCTACCGGGGTCTCCAAGCTTCAAAGCTTTGGTCTTAACTTAAGATCTTCAAAAACAAGATGAAAACTCATAAAAATCATGAGAGACTTGAAGGAAAAGCACAAGATCGACAAGGGGTGGAGGAGACTCACCTTACCCGGAAATGGAGAGAGAAAACTCACCCATTTGCAGACAGGGGGCCCTTTATAGGTGGCTGGCCAGACCACTTTCGGGGGCCAAAAGTGCCTCCACATCCATCCCATATTCAGCGGCCAAACATGAGGTTCGGCGGCCGAACCTAGGTTTTTCCCTCAAGCTCTTTTCTTTTCAAAACTCAATTTCTTTCTTCCTTAAAACCATAAAACATGAAAAACATTTTGTGAAAACCTTATTTTATCCTTCTAGAAGGCTCCGACATCCGAGAATTCCGGATTCCAACGGAGATTCCACCGGAGGGTCTAACTGGATATTACACCCACCAAACAAAATAACTCCTTCCAAAAATTACTAGCGAAAATAATGTCCCGATCACTGACAATTGACTCAGGCATACCATTTAGTTTAACAATATTGGAAAAGAAAATATGAGCAACTATCACTACTGTATAAGGGTGTGTAAGTGATAGGAAATATGCATATTTGAAAAGTGGTCCACTACAACCAACAAAGCAGTCTTACCCTTTACTTTTGGCAAACCTTCAATAAAATCCATCGATATATCGGACCATATCTGAGGTGGAAGTGCAAAGGGCTAAAGTAACCCCACAAGATGCAAGTTTGATGTTTTATTCTTTTGAAAAATAGAACAAGAAGCAACAAATTCCCTAATTGCTGACTTCATACCTGTCTAGAAGAAATTGCTACGAATGTGATGAAGTGTTTTATGAAGACCTTTGTGTGTGCCATCGTGGACAACACTTATTATCATAGGGATTAATGGTGAATCCTGAAGAAGGTAGATCCTATTATGATAAAGAAGCAACCCATCGTGTATTGTCCACACGGCACCATTTGCCCATCTGAAAATTATTGTTGCAACTGAGATAACTTTGTGGAATTTGCAACCTCCTATCAAATGGCATCAAATATCATAATTGTGGGAGATGAAACTGCCATCAATTGTACCTTCCTTTTCATGTCGGCTAGAAAAGTGCATTTGCTACTAGATTATGCTTGCCCATCTTGTATTCTACTCAAAAAGTAAACCCTATCAATTTGCTAAGTCAATGTTGTTGAGGAGATGTGGCTAGATGTTGCTCTAAGAGATACTTGAGACTATAATGATTCGTTCGGATGACAAAAGTCTTTCCCCAAAGATAAGGCCACCAATGTTGAATGGTCATAGTCAGTTCGATCAATTCACGTTCATAGACAGCTAATTTGTGATGTAGAACGACTAATTTTCTACTGAAAAAGGCAATAGGATGCTAATATTGGTGCAAAGCAGTGCCAATTCCAGTTTCAGATGCTTCACATTCCACTTCAAATTCCTTTCAAAGTTTGGCAAGTAGAGGACTGGGGCTTGAATCAAGGCTTGTTTCAATTTTGCAAAAGAAGCTACTGCCTCATTACCCCTATTGAAGCTATTTTTCTTGAGAAGTTTTGTGAGAGGTGCGGCGATGGTACCATAATCTTGGATGAATTTCCTATAATAGTCAGTTAGCCTAAGGAACCCGCATAGAGCTATGATAGAATATGGGAGAGGTCATTCTGTTATGGCTTGAATCTTGGTGACATCCGCGGATACACCTGTAGCAGTAATGATGTGGCCTGAATAGGAAACTAGTTGTTCTCCGAATGAGCACTTTGATTGTTTTAAGGACAGTCAATGGGAATGAAGTAACTCATTCATTAATGCTTGAAATATTGAGGGAGCATTGGTGAGGCCAAAGGGCATGACTAGAAACTCAAAGTACCTATGATGAGTTCGAAATGTTGTTTTCTCCACGTCTTCTTTTTTCATCCGGACTTGGTGATAGTCCGATCATAAGTCCAGCGTAGTAAAATACTGGGCTCCATGGAGTTTATCAAGTAATTCATCCACAACTGGAATCAGAAATTTATCCTTCACTATTTTAGCATTCAGCTCACGGTAGACGGTAGTCCACACAAAATCGCCATGACCCATCATATTTTTTAACCAACAATACTAATGAAGAAAAAGGAGAGTGGCTTGGATGGATAATTCCTTAGTGCAACATCTCATCGCACTGTTTCTCAATTTTATCTTTTTGAAAGATAGGGGTATGGTCGGAGCATTACCAGCGAAGAATGTGAAAGTAAACAGATGCGATGGTCACATTTCTTGATAAACGACAATCCCATGGATTCTTGGAAGAGGACTGATAATTCCTCTAGAAATGCATCCAAGGGCTGTTGGTCAGTGGTGGATCTAATCGAATGAACCTGTGGTAGAGGATCAAAGTGGAGTCCCTCCAAGGTGATGCATTGGTTTCCACACTAAAAATTCATGGTTAGGGTATTTAAATCCCACTCTATCTTTCCTAATATGAGCAACTATTGAACACCCATAGCAATATCAAAACCATCTGGGGTATAATGTAAAAGTCGATTGGAAAAAATACACCTGCAATGGATAGTTTTTCCTTGCTCCTCCCCATGCTAGGAATTTTTTGGCCATTTGCTACTATCAATTGTAGACCATTATGCTAATCAATTGCTATTTTCAAGCGTTGAGCTGCTACTTGACTAAGAAAATTATTTGTGCTGCCTGAGTCCACCAACACCTTCATTGGATACCCTGTATTTCAGCTATTAGTTGCATGGTTCTAGATTTATGCATGTTTCTAGAATTTTACAGGCCTGTGTTTGCGTGCAATGAAATTGCTGGATTATCCTCAAATCCTTCTTCTTGTTCATGTGCCACATGAGTATCGTCCAGTTCTAACCAAAATAGTTTTTTGCATTAATGTCCGGGGCTATACAACTCGTCGCAATTTTAACACAATCCTTTTGCCCTCCTATCTGCCATTTCACTTCTAGATAATCTTTTTATAAATGGGGTTGCGCTGCTACTAATTTGGGAAATAGTCGTGGAGCCCGCTGCCATCCCCGACAGTGCCTTACTAATGGAACGAGCTTGCATAGGCTTCTGATTCAACTAGATATTTTTTCGGTGGCCTAAATTCCTATCCAGACGCTATTTCCTTTCAAAGGATGGAACAAGATTCATAGTTGTGACCAAATTGAGAGGATTCTGTATTTCGACATCCAACCATATACTTTTGGTTAACCTAGCAGTAAAAAGATCAACTTGCTGGTCTGCCCGAACGGTATTAGCTCGTGTTAAGAGGTATTAGAATTGCTTTTGATATTCTTCTATACTTCCTGTCTGTTTCAGGTTGACCAACTCTCCCAAGGGATTTTCTCGGAGGGGTGGTCCAAATCTCAGGTTGCAATAACCCTTATAAGTTGCCCAGGGCATCTCAGATTCCTCCTAATTCAATTTTTAGAACCATAATTGAGCTTCTCATAATAGATGGAATGCTGCCAACCCCACCTTATCCTCCTCCAGCGTCCCTTGATTAGCGAATAATTGTTCGCACCTGCGCAACTAGCTTAAAGGATCATCAGGACCATCAAATATTCAAAAATTTAGTTTGGAATATCTTAGAACCATTCCAGCAACAGGATGACTTTTAACTTTTCGTTTTCTAAATTTCGTCTTAACTACATATTATTATTATTTAAAATTCATAACAGAATCTAAATAATCTTATTTCACTACTTTCACCATATAAAAAAATTATTATTTAATTCTTATAATATGATTATTAATTAAACTTTCAACTTTAAATAATATATTAAAATATTAAGATTTTAAAACATAAATTAAATTATATCTTCATCAATTTTAATTATTAAATATTTATTGATATAATATCTATTAAGGAATTCTTCCAAATTTGAAAGTCCAAATAAAAGAGATCTGTCGGGTTATTTTGAAGGTCATCTGGAGTCCAATTTCGAATAGAATCCTAAATAAAAGTTAAATATGAAATTCTTATCCTACCAGAATATAACATATTCCAAATCTTATTAAGAAAGAACTTCCAATAAGTTATATATACAGACTAACTTTTAAATATGTGCATAAAATTATCTCATTATTCATTCTTTTATTAAATATGTAAATAGAATTATCTTATTATTCATTCTTTTATTAAATATACTCTTGAATTATTATTTAATTATTGGCAGTTTTATCATTAAATCACTCAATACTCTTTTTATTTTGCATATTCAAACTCAAAAAAAAGAGTTGGTGCAGTACCATTACTATTTAATATTTTTGATATAAAAAATTTATTAATTAATATATTTACGTGAAGATATTTTAAATTTTTTTTTAACATGATTAAAATTGTAATAAAGATTAATTAGTAAAATTTTAAATTATATAAAAATTATTATTTAATCTTTAGAAGAAAATTTATATTAATTTATTGATTGATTTTAAAAAATATATTAAAATATTTTTAAAATTTTAAAATATATATTAATTAATATTTTTTAATTAATTAATTTTAATCATTAAATATTTATTATTTAGTATTTGTGATATAAAAAATTTATTAATTCATTACTGAGATTTTAAAATATTCTATAAATTAATTCATTCGCGTCGAGGCCATTTAAACATTTTATTGATTAGGATTGGCGGAAAAATTAATTAGGGTGGTGGCCAAGTTCATTTAATTTCTAAATTGCTGCCACAGACAGTTTTTCAATGTAGTTAGTCCAACTTCGTGGGAGAGTGGCATCCAAGCGTTGTTGTATGGCTGAGACATCATCTGTCCCTCCAAATATACATATGTAAAAATCAAAAAGAAATATATTATTTAGCATTATTTTTTTGTAGTTCAAGAGTTAATTTGATATTTTTTTTTCTTTTTAATCTAAATTATCTCCTCATGTAACATTATTTAAATAAATATTACATACATAACTATTTTTATAATTTTCAAAATATTTTTATTATCATTATTTTAAAAATTATTTCTATATTGCTAGTGGTAGATTAATATAAAATAGAGAATTATTAAGAAATTAAAGTACTTATGTAAAATAAAAAAATAATTTTGCTACTTTCAATACTACTCTTTTAATTATATAATTTTTGTTTATTTTTCTATTTCACAAAAATCAAAATATTATGGTTATTTTAATTAATTTTTCTTAATTAACTTTTTAATTATATTCAGTTTTAATATAAAATAGGTGATGATCTGAAATCCAGAAAATAAGATTTTACAATGGGTTTATGGATTTAGGAAAAACTTTTTTCTAGAGAATGGTATTTCCTCCTTTTTATACTCTTTTCTTTCCTCATGCGAAATGGCCATTCTGCTATAGGACCACCTACCCCTTGTTACAGGTTCGTACGTATAGATGACCTCGAGACCATCCATGTGTCAGACAAGCATTTAATTCCCTTCGGCGCGTGAGTGGACAGGGCTGCGAAATGACTGGACCCGCAATCATTTCTTCCCGTGCCCGAGTTTAAGGAAAATAGACTGAAACCCAGGAAGGTCTGGTTTTAAGGCTGAACTGGGCTGGGCTGGTCTGATCAAGTGACTTAAATAGAAGTTCAGTCTGGAGGATGAACGGGTTGTGTAATACCCGGCTAGATCAGGCATCGGAATTCTTACCGTCCGGTGGAATTCGAGGATGTCGGAGGTTTCTAGAAGGGTAGAGTGAAGGTTTTCTAAAAGATTTTTAAGTATTTTAATGATTTTTAAATAAAAAGGATTGAGTTTTGAAGAGAAAAGACCATGGGGACATTTGCCAGGTTCGGCCCCCGAATGTTAAGTTCGGCCGCCGAAAGTGCCCAATGTTCGGCCCCCGAAGGTTAAGTTCGGCCCCCGAAAGTTGCATGGTTTTGCATGCAGTTTCGGCAGCCGAAGCTGAGGAAGTCGGCTAGTGGTGCACGCTCCTCAGTCCGTGATTTGGCCAGGTGTTTGCCTCCAGATCGTAACCAGAGGTTAGGCCACGTCTCCCTTGACTCATCTGCAAGCTTTTAATCAGCTTGTGCAGAGAGTTGAGTGTGTTTCAAAGGGCTTTGAAGGTTTTTGAGAGAAAAGAGAGGTTTTGAGGGTTTGAAGCTTTGGAGGAGGAGTTGTTGAGTTTGGTTGTTCCTCTTCTGATTTCAGGAGGTAAGGGAAGTCTTTAAGTTTGTCTTAATGAGTTTTAACAGCTTTTTGAAACAGGTTATGGGAGTTATGCATGAGTTGCATGTTTAGGTTTAGTTTTGATGTTTTAATGGTGAAAGCATGATTATATGTTGTGTTAGTTGTTTTGTTGGAGTTTAAGTTGTTTTAAGCTCCTTTATGCTTGTTAATTAAGTGTTTATGCATGTTTTAGAGGGGTTAAATGCATGTATTGAGGGCTGAGCAGGTGATGGAGGGACTGGCAGGCGTCCTTGTGCACGAAACTGAGTTCTGGATGAACTCAGGTTCGGCCGCCGAAAGTCCAAGTTAGGCCGCCGAACATGCCTGACTTTCGTCTCTGGAGGAGACATTCGGCCGCCGAAGGTGCTGCCGAAGGTGCCCTGTCCAGCCTTCCTTTGCTTGTTTTGCATGCATGTTTTGAGATGTTTTAGAGGGGTTTTGGGAAGGTGTATAAGAGATGTTTATCTGGTGTATAGAGTATATTTGGTACCTCATTTAAGTCCTCCATTGTAGGATTGGACCCGAGAAAATGAGGTGTTTAGCAGTCTTCAGAGTTAGAGTTGGTCCAGAGCTAGTTAGCCCAGAGTTAGCCAAGCAGAGGCTACAGGTGAGTGGAACTAAACTTAATATTTGTTTTGAGAAATGATACACTTCTAGCATGATCCATGCATCATAAAATGCCATGTTTTGTATTAGGTTGTATTGCATTCGATTCACGAATATGATGCATTGCATAAGATGATATTTGTGTGGATGAATGTTGAATGATCCTTAGCCCTTGATAGAGCACAGAGTACAGACACAGAGTTATGGCATGAGGTAGCCATACCAGGTCGCCCCTGGATAGTCCAGGTCGCTCCTGGTACTATGAGATAGACAGTTTGACCTGACTCAGATAGAGAAGTCCAGGTGAGGCCTAATCGCCCCTGGCACAGTTGGCCTTGTGATAAAGTCAGGAAAGAGAAGTCCAGGTGAGGCCTAATCGCCCCTGGCAAGTTGGACATATTGTTATATGTATACAGTAAAGGGCTATTGGTGACAAGTTCATCCTTGAGGTGATATGTTTGTGATGTGATACATTTCATGAAAACATGTAATTAATGAACTGTTTACTGTTCCTTCTCACTGGGCTGTAGTAGCTCATCCCACTCCCTTTAACCCCAGTTTTGCAGGTTCTGAGATAGCTATGGGAAGTCAAAGTCAGCAAGAGTACAGAGGAAAGTGATGCATGAATGTATGTTTGTAATAGCATAGTGGACATGATGTAATTCATAGATTAGTTGTCATGTAATGTATCGATTTGTACTGTCATATACTGGATAGACTAGTGCTTTCCCTAGTGTCATTGCTATAGTGTGATGTATGATTAATCCCTTTGTACATGCATCCTGTTTTACATTTCTTGATGAGAAATGTGTGAGTTGGGCTTAACGTATGGCTTTGATGAGATACCAATGGGATATGTTACAGATTAAAAGGGTTTCAATCCCTTGACCCACCGCAGATAGTAGTCCCTGGTATAGGCCCTGAGGGCCATTTCAGATTGACATATCTGAGTAGCAGCAGTTAAGCCTACAGAGTTTTACAGGATTGATGAGTCGTTTTGTATCATGTATGGGATTTATCAGGTACACAGAGAGTATAGTCGGCTTGCTACGGGTCCCGGCGGCCTTAAGCCGATCTGGATCCTAGTGCCAGTGATGGTTCGGGCCGTTACAGAGGAGTATCGGTTTCCGGGTCGTTACAGATTGGTATCAGAGCATAGGGCCTCAAGAGTACGGTGTGTTAAGCAACTTTGTTCAAGGACTAGAGAAATCCCACATCGGAAAGAGGTGTTGTCTGGTATAGGAAGGGAAGCACAATAGGTAAAATCATGTCCACTAGGATAGGATGTGTAGTCCTGTTTTGCATGCTGATGTGAAATGCCATGATAAGATGCATGTGCATTATTGATATGTTAGCTATATGTGTTGAGGATTCATGTGTTCTCACATGGATCATTTGATGTTTTGTGTGATGTTGTGCTTTTCAGAAACAGGATGAGAGGAACTAGTCGATCTGCTAGATTGACAGGAGCTCCGCCAGAGAGTGAGAGCATGGATGCTCATCTCCCTGTTCTGCAAAGGGCAATGTCAGATAGTTTAAGCAGAGAAGGTACATCAAGGGACCCTAGAAGGTCTAGTGATGAGAGTAGAAGGGGAGTTGTCCAGAGTGCTATGTCAGGATTTATGCGAGCAATAGAGGAGGATGAGCAGAGTAGAGAGGGTAGCTTTGGCATGAGCAGGTTAGGAGGAGATATGGGTGAGTCTCACGGAGGCACTCAGGCCTCGAGATTTGTTCCACCTCAGTATCCACCCTACCAGTGGGGGGCAGAGTACCCGATGAGAGGTACATCAGAGTTTCCTAGTTATCACCCATATCCCACCTTTATGCCCTATCCTTCCTTTTATCCGCCATATCCACCGCCACATCCACAGTATACCATGTTTCCACCCTTCTTTGGTTATCCAAGTTTAGCAAACCCTACCTCAGAGAATGTTACACCTCCTCCACCACCAGTAGAACCAGTAGCCCCAATTGTCCAAATATCTAAGCCTAGTTCACCTGGAGGAAGTGAGGTAAAGATGATAGATTATTTAAGGTTAGATGGCCCTAAGTTTGAGACTGGTGATGACCCTGTTGAGTATCTTAGAATGGTTAAGCTGATAACCGATGAGTTGGGAGTCAGTGAGAGTAGAGCCATTCAGATGGCAGGGGTCACATTGAAATGTGAAAAAGCGAGGGAATGGTTTACCCAGTATGTGAACCCGAGGGTAGAAAGCTTATCCTGGGAGCAGTTTACAACAGAGTTTGCCGAAGGGACTTTTCTAGATAGCGCAAGGCAGAGGTTCCATGATATAGTAGCTATGGCACAGAAGAGAGAAGCTAGTGCCAAACTTGCAGGGACAAGTGATGTGAATCTCTCCCCTCTGCACGAGGCTGGTATAGAAAGGAAGAAGGGAGGTAGAGGCCTCAGACGATCAAAGAAGAACAAGTTCTGGAAGCAGATCAAGTCTGGTCTGGGAATAGGTGAGGGATCGAGCTCTGGTTTGAACAACTCCAAATGTCCGAGGTGCGGTAGGCCGCACAAGGGAGTCTGTTTAGTAGGGACAACAGCATGTTTCAGGTGCGGACAGGAGGGGCACATAGCACGTGAGTGTTCCACCGCGACTTTGATAACACAATCCCAACAGACAGCCTCAGACAGAGTGGCTCAGCCAGGAGCTCTAGTCATGGCACAGGGCAGAGGTAGAGGGAGCGAGATCACTCCTTCTTCCACAGGTTCCCCAGGTGAAGGTCCATCAGTACCAGCACGGATCTTCGCTTTGACGCAGCAGGAGGCTGACACATCGGACATGGCGGTGACAGGTATTTTTCACGTCCATATGTTTTGATGTGTCGGCTATTAGAGACTTTGATGTTTTGCTTTCCTTAGGGCTTGAAGAGCCATAGAGAGTAGGGGTTTGATAGCTTCTGGAATTAGACTGTCCTCTTTAGGTCAATAGACCCAAGTGTGATCCATCAGCGGCAGAGTTAGTCTGCCAGTTGAGTTCAGTGCTAGTTCAGTGCTAGTTGTGAGTAGGTGCCTTCCAACTGACCTAGGGGTTCTAGAGTGACTGTTTGATGTCATTCTAGGGGTGGATGGGCTAGCTACTCATAGTACTGCTTTCGATAGGCAGAGTAGTCAGGCTTAGAGATCAGGATGGATCACAGGTAGTTTGTTGAGGGGACAGTATAGAAAGGCCTGGAATTTTATATCAGCCCTATAGATTCTGAAGCTGTTCAGGAGAGGTTATCAAAGGTTTCTTGCTTGTGTCAGAAAGCATAACAGTTAATCAGATTAGGAGGGGAACCAATTTTAGTGCCCGCAGTCAAAGAAAAGTTTTGGATTTTGACCCAGACAAGTCATCAGGTTTACTACCTGCTAAGAGAGTTCAATGAGAGATAGGAATGGTGTCTAGACCCATCATTTCTAGTCTTTGCTGCAGGATGGCACCAGTAGTAGGATGGCACCAATAGAATAAGTGAGATAGTAAAAGCCAAATGAGTAGTAGCTAGTGGTTAGTGAGCTAGGAAAGATACTCGAGAGTGTTGCTATGAGATGCTATGGCCTTGGATTTTATCCAGGTATAGGGAGAGTGATCTCTCATCTCCTAATGCAGCTCTCAAGGAAAAGAAATAAGGCAGAGAATAGAGTACGAAATAGAAGAGTAAGAAAAGAATATAAGGGTAAATGAAAGTGAGCAGATTAAGGAAAAGAGAAGAATAAGTAAACTAGAATAGAACAGAGAAAGAAAAGAGTAAGATTAAGAGTAAGTTCAGGAGGAGATTTCAGTTTAGTCTGGGATTAGGTGGTAATTGAGGCAGAGGAAAGGGTTAGCTTTTCCATTAGTAAATTCCCGAGGGAAGTTCCGTTAGCTTTAGCTCGGATCTTCACCCTGACTCAGTCGGAAGCTATCACATTGAACACAGTGACATCAAGTATGTTCACTTGTGGATGTTCGGATGTGTATGCTGTTTGTTTTGAACCCGCATGTTTTTACTTCCTTGTGGCTTAGTGAGCTGTTACTAGAGTGGGTTTGATGACTTCTAGGCTTAGAGTGTTTTCTCTGGGTTAATGAACCCGGGTATGATCCATCTGACGCAGAGTCAGTTAGTTAGATCAGTTTAGAGTTTGTAGTGAGTAGATGCTATCCAGCTGACCTTATGGTTCTAGAGTTGACTATTTGATGTCATTCTAGGGCGGATTGGCTACTTACTCATTGTACTCCCTGTGTCTGTAGAGACAAGGTAGGAGAGTTCAGAGGCTAGGATGGATCAGAAATAGTCCTTGGAAGGGACAGAGTATAGGTGCCTAGAGGTTTGAGGTCAGCCCAGCAGGCTCATAGGTACACAGGAAGGGTTATCAGAGGGTTCTAGCTCGTGTGAGTGAGTTTAGTAGTCAGATCGGGGAATTAGCCTCAATACCCGTAGTTAGTAAGTTCTAGATGGTTTCCCAGATGAACTGTCAGGTTTACCATCTGTCAGGGAGTCAGAGTATGGAATAGAAGTGGTGTCTGGACGCGGAACCATTTCTTTCCTTCTACCCTACAGGATGGCACCTACAGAGAGAGAGAGAGAGCATGATCAGAGTATGATAGGAAAGCTTGGTAGAGAAAGGTTATATTCGACTTAGTACCTCACTCTGGAATGTTCCAGTGTCGGTGTGAGAAACGAAGGATGAAACTTTGAGATTTTGTAACGACTGTGAGCAGTTAAACAAAATCACTACCAAGGACAGGTGTTCCCACACAGGATTGATGCTCTGTGGAGACAGCGAATAGGAGCTGTGTATCCGCCACGATAGATCTTAGAGTTGGGAACTAGAGGTTGAGAGTTAGAAAGAGAATTAAAGAAAACAAAGACCAGTATAATAAAGAAGAAGAAAGGCAGGCAAGGATCAGAGTGCTCAGCAAAGGCGTAGAATAGTTTAGAAAAACAGAGAAGCATGCCCATTATCTACTAAGTGGTGTAGATTCTAAGAGAACTCGGCGTAGAGGTATTACAAGTTTAGTTTCGAGGCATGTCCATATGATTGTGAAGTGTCACAATACGATTTCCAGAGACAGGAACGAATTGAAGCTATAGGCAAGACATCTAGCATTCCCTTAGAGGTATGGCTCTTCTGACCGGGTTGACTAAAGAAAAGTAAAGGTTAGTGTAACCAGTAAAGTGTGCCTAAGTTGAGAAAAGTCAGTAATCAGATGAAAGAACCAAGTCAGTTGGGTACTGGAAACAGTGAGACGCAATCAGTGTAGAGTATAGACACAGATTTAGCAGTTAAGCGTCAGCAGAGTCAGGAATTGTAGATAACCCAGGAGTTTGACTCCAGTAATATCTGTGTCTCTTCGCAGAGGAAAGTGTTAGACTTTCCTTAATTGCTTATTTGCATATGTGTTTGTTGTGTGAACATTCGAGGACGAATGTTCTTAAAGGGGGGAAGAATGTAATACCCGGCTAGATCAGGCATCGGAATTCTTACCGTCCGGTGGAATTCGAGGATGTCGGAGGTTTCTAGAAGGGTAGAGTGAAGGTTTTCTAAAAGATTTTTAAGTATTTTAATGATTTTTAAATAAAAAGGATTGAGTTTTGAAGAGAAAAGACCATGGGGACATTTGCCAGGTTCGGCCCCCGAATGTTAAGTTCGGCCGCCGAAAGTGCCCAATGTTCGGCCCCCGAAGGTTAAGTTCGGCCCCCGAAAGTTGCATGGTTTTGCATGCAGTTTCGGCAGCCGAAGCTGAGGAAGTCGGCTAGTGGTGCACGCTCCTCAGTCCGTGATTTGGCCAGGTGTTTGCCTCCAGATCGTAACCAGAGGTTAGGCCACGTCTCCCTTGACTCATCTGCAAGCTTTTAATCAGCTTGTGCAGAGAGTTGAGTGTGTTTCAAAGGGCTTTGAAGGTTTTTGAGAGAAAAGAGAGGTTTTGAGGGTTTGAAGCTTTGGAGGAGGAGTTGTTGAGTTTGGTTGTTCCTCTTCTGATTTCAGGAGGTAAGGGAAGTCTTTAAGTTTGTCTTAATGAGTTTTAACAGCTTTTTGAAACAGGTTATGGGAGTTATGCATGAGTTGCATGTTTAGGTTTAGTTTTGATGTTTTAATGGTGAAAGCATGATTATATGTTGTGTTAGTTGTTTTGTTGGAGTTTAAGTTGTTTTAAGCTCCTTTATGCTTGTTAATTAAGTGTTTATGCATGTTTTAGAGGGGTTAAATGCATGTATTGAGGGCTGAGCAGGTGATGGAGGGACTGGCAGGCGTCCTTGTGCACGAAACTGAGTTCTGGATGAACTCAGGTTCGGCCGCCGAAAGTCCAAGTTAGGCCGCCGAACATGCCTGACTTTCGTCTCTGGAGGAGACATTCGGCCGCCGAAGGTGCTGCCGAAGGTGCCCTGTCCAGCCTTCCTTTGCTTGTTTTGCATGCATGTTTTGAGATGTTTTAGAGGGGTTTTGGGAAGGTGTATAAGAGATGTTTATCTGGTGTATAGAGTATATTTGGTACCTCATTTAAGTCCTCCATTGTAGGATTGGACCCGAGAAAATGAGGTGTTTAGCAGTCTTCAGAGTTAGAGTTGGTCCAGAGCTAGTTAGCCCAGAGTTAGCCAAGCAGAGGCTACAGGTGAGTGGAACTAAACTTAATATTTGTTTTGAGAAATGATACACTTCTAGCATGATCCATGCATCATAAAATGCCATGTTTTGTATTAGGTTGTATTGCATTCGATTCACGAATATGATGCATTGCATAAGATGATATTTGTGTGGATGAATGTTGAATGATCCTTAGCCCTTGATAGAGCACAGAGTACAGACACAGAGTTATGGCATGAGGTAGCCATACCAGGTCGCCCCTGGATAGTCCAGGTCGCTCCTGGTACTATGAGATAGACAGTTTGACCTGACTCAGATAGAGAAGTCCAGGTGAGGCCTAATTGCCCCTGGCACAGTTGGCCTTGTGATAAAGTCAGGAAAGAGAAGTCCAGGTGAGGCCTAATCGCCCCTGGCAAGTTGGACATATTGTTATATGTATACAGTAAAGGGCTATTGGTGACAAGTTCATCCTTGAGGTGATATGTTTGTGATGTGATACATTTCATGAAAACATGTAATTAATGAACTGTTTACTGTTCCTTCTCACTGGGCTGTAGTAGCTCATCCCACTCCCTTTAACCCCAGTTTTGCAGGTTCTGAGATAGCTATGGGAAGTCAAAGTCAGCAAGAGTACAGAGGAAAGTGATGCATGAATGTATGTTTGTAATAGCATAGTGGACATGATGTAATTCATAGATTAGTTGTCATGTAATGTATCGATTTGTACTGTCATATACTGGATAGACTAGTGCTTTCCCTAGTGTCATTGCTATAGTGTGATGTATGATTAATCCCTTTGTACATGCATCCTGTTTTACATTTCTTGATGAGAAATGTGTGAGTTGGGCTTAACGTATGGCTTTGATGAGATACCAATGGGATATGTTACAGATTAAAAGGGTTTCAATCCCTTGACCCACCGCAGATAGTAGTCCCTGGTATAGGCCCTGAGGGCCATTTCAGATTGACATATCTGAGTAGCAGCAGTTAAGCCTACAGAGTTTTACAGGATTGATGAGTCGTTTTGTATCATGTATGGGATTTATCAGGTACACAGAGAGTATAGTCGGCTTGCTACGGGTCCCGGCGGCCTTAAGCCGATCTGGATCCTAGTGCCAGTGATGGTTCGGGCCGTTACAGAGGAGTATCGGTTTCCGGGTCGTTACAGGTTGGGCCCGGCTTAGTCGAGGGCTTAGGAGCCCCTTGGTTGTGGGCTGCTACTATCGGCACAAGAGAAGCCTGTAATACCCGGCTAGACTCCAGTATCGGAATTCCTACCGTCCGGTGGAATCTCGGATGTCGGAAGCCTCTAGTAGGGTAGAAACATGTTTTCATAAAATGTTTTAATGTATTTCATGGTTTTAAGTAAAAAGGAAATGAGTTTTTGCATGAAAACAACCTTGGAGGAAAACTCAGGTTCGGCCACCGAACCTCAAGTTCGGCCGCCGAACATGCATGCGCTTCGGGTGTGCCTTAGGCCCCCGAAAGCATAAGTGAGGGAAGTCCAGGTTCGGCCGCCGAACCTCATGTTCGGCCGCCGAACATGGCATGCATGCGGAGGCACTTTCGGCTCCCGAACGTGGCCTGGCCAGCCACCTATAAAGGGTCCCTTAGCCGAAAACGGGCGAGTTTTCTCCCCATTTTCGGCCAAGGTGAGCTCTCCGCCATCCCTCGTCGGTTTTGAATTCTTTCCTTCAAATCTTTCTCGATTTTCATTAATTTTACCCTTATTTTGAAGATTTTGAGCAAGTTTTGGAGCTTGGAGGTTCAAGGAACTCTCTCTCTCCCATTTTCCGAGCTAGGGTCGTTCTCCTCTCGATCTTCAAGAGGTAAGGGCCGATCTTGAGCTTATGGCATGTTTTAAGTAAGTTTTAAGTAGATCTATGGGGTAGAATGCATGTTTAGCTCATGGTTAGGTTTATGGGTTTTATATGTGGTTATGAATAATGTGAGTTGTTTGATGTGTTGTAGTTGGGGTTTTTGATGGTTTGAAGCCCCTAGGAGCTTGTATGCTTGTTTGTGTTTGTTTGGGAATGTTGTAGAATAGGTATATGCATGTTTGAAAAGTTTGAGAGGAAAATGTGCATGAGGAACCAAGTTTCCGCCCTTTGGCAGAAACCAGGTTCGGCAGCCGAAGGACTTTCGGCCGCCGAACCTGCCTGGGAGGCAAGCCTTTCGGCTGCCGAAAGTGCCGCCGAAACCTGCCTGACTTTCGGCCCTTGAGGGACTTTCGGCCGCCGAACCTGCCGCCGAAAGTGCTCTGTCCAGCCTTTCTTTGCATGTTTTTCTATGATTGTTTCATGATGTTTTAGAGGGTTTTTGGGGAGTAGTTTAGAGTTATGTTCATGTATGTTTGGTCCCTCATTTGAGTCCACCTGTGTAGGTTCGGACCCGAGGAACCGAGGATCCCAGCAGTGAGTCAGCTGCTCCAGTGTCTGGTCAGAGCTATCCAGAGGTGAGTGGAATAACTCATTACGTTTTAAAGCAAATAATGGACATTTTAGCATGATTCACGCATCATGAATGCCATGAGATGTACTAGGTTGATTGCATTAGAATTCACGAATATGTTGCATTGCATACTTTATTGTTGATTGATGTGGATGAACGTTGGATGATCCATAGCCCTCGATCTATGATGTGATGATGTGATATGTACGGTACAGAATGTAAGACCAGTGGGACCCATTCTACGTTCGCTGGCACTATGTAAGAGGAAGACCAGGACCCATTCTACGTTCTGGCACAGTTGGACTGTTATGTTATGCTATGTTATGTAAGAGAAAGACCAGGACCCATTCTACGTTCTGGCACAGTTGGACTATGTAGAGGGCTATCGGTGACAAGTTCATCCTTGATGTGATTAGCTGTGATGTGATGCATTCCATGTTATCATATGTTTTAAATGTTTTATTATTCTGCTCACTGGGCTCTAGTAGCTCACCCCTCTTCCAAATTCCCCAGGTTTGCAGGTACAGGGTAGACTAGGAGGTCCGTAAGAGTATTGAAGTCGTGTGTATGTAATAGATAGTGTGGACATGATAAATATTTTTGATGTTATGTAAAAGTACAGTTTAGATATGTAATGTAATGAGGCTTATGGATGATAGAGGTGTGCTTGACCATAGAATGTTGTTATCCCTTTAATACATGATCTTAGATGTTTTATAATGTTTATGTAAACCAACTCAACATATGTTGTATCGCCCATTGGGGCATTGATGAGATCCCACAGAGGGGTCAAAGCTTATGATTATGTCTATGTTCAGTGCATGCACAGGTTAAGTTTGGTGTATGAAAGAATGTATGAAAGAAAAGTTTTAATTTTTATGTATGTTGTTGATCATGTATGGGATTAAACAGGTTTACAGGTTGCATGTCAGGCTTACTACGGGTCTCGGCGGCCTTAAGCCGACCTGGATCCTAGCGCCGGTAGCGGTCCGATTTTCGGGTCGTTACAGAATGGTATCAGAGCCCTAGGTTCATAGGATCGGACCTAGAGTGTTGGGCT
Organism: Manihot esculenta; assembly: GCF_001659605.2. NCBI lineage: Eukaryota > Viridiplantae > Streptophyta > Magnoliopsida > Malpighiales > Euphorbiaceae > Manihot > Manihot esculenta. The sequence continues at coordinate 9,439,695 of NC_035166.2, forward strand.
CATAGATGTTTTAGAAGGTCAAGCACAATAGGAAGATCATGTCCACTAGGATAGGATGTTGAGTCCTGTCTTGTATGATGATGTGAAATGCCATGATTATATACATGTGCATTAATGCTATGATATGTATGTGATGCGGGTTCATGTGTTTCCACATGAACCATATGATGCTGATGTTTTTAGTGTTGTGAACTGCTTGTCAGAAAACAGGATGAGAGGAACCCGTCGATCTGCAAGATTGACTGGAGTACCACCTGAGGATGAGGGCACGAGCGCCCGTCCTCCTACATTGCCTAGGGCAATGTCATGTAGATCAAACAGAGAAAGAGTGTCAAGGGACCCTAGAAGGTCTTTTGATGCTAGCAGAAGGGGGACAGATAGAGGAGGAAGTTCTTCAGATGTGAGGGAGGTTATGGAAGAGGATCAGAGGAGGGATGGGAATCTGGATATCAGCATGGCGGAAGAAGGGACAGGGGAGTCACAGGGAGGCGCTCAGGCCTCGGGGTATGGTTTTCCACCCCATTATCCACCCTTCCCGCAGGGTTCAGGGTATCCGATGGGAGGCACATCGGATTATTCCAGCTTTAACCCCTACCCTACCTACATGCCTTATCCACCTTTCTATCCACCTTACACACAGTACCCAGCTTATCCACCCTCACCCTTCTATCCTAACCAGGCAAACCCCACCTCGGGGAATGTTGCACCCCCACCTCCACCACCTACAGAACCAGCAGCCCCAATTACTCAACCTCCTAGACCTAGCTCAGCCGGTGGGAGCAAAGTGAAGATGACAGATTACCTTAAGCTGGATGCTCCCAAATACAAGTTAGGGGATGATCCCTTTGAGTACCTGAGAGTAGTGAAGACGATAACTGATGAGCTAGGGGCAGATGACAGCAGGGCCATTCAGATGGCAGGGTTCACCTTAAAGTGCAAAAAGGCACGGGAATGGTTCAAGTGTTATGTGGACCCGAGACTAGACGGCATGACATGGGAGGAATTTGCGAATGAGTTCGCTGGATGGGCTTTTCCAGACAGTTCCAGAGAACTGAAGATGATTGAGTTTGAGCAGCTGAGGCAGATAGAACACATGAGTATAGAGGAGTACACGGATAAATTCTTGGAGCTATTGCCTTTTTCAGGGCAAGCTCTAGATAAGGATTCGAAGAAAGCCAAGGGATATGTTATGAAGCTGCATTCTAGGTACTCCTCTTTGATTCAGTCAGTTGAGAGAGAAAGTTTCCACACTGTGGTGGATATGGCTCGAAGGATGGAGGCGAGTGCGATAGTTGAGGGGTCAGTGAAGCAGTCAGTGACCCAGTCTTCGGGGGTTAAGACCCCAGGCAGAGGAGGGCCGGGTCTCTCTTCTCAGAGCTCAGGTAGCAAAAGGTGGAATAACACCACCAAGAAGCCGAAGAAGAACAAGTTTTGGAGTAAGCTGAAATCCGGTCTGGGATTTGGCGGTGGCTCGAGCTCAGGCTCAGATGGTACAGAATGCCTAAGGTGTGGGAGGCCACACAGGGGAGTGTGTCGAGCTGGGACTAATACATGTTTCAGATGTGGACAGGAGGGACACATGGCTCGGAAGTGTCCTAGAGCACCTTTTATGGGCCAGCCCCAGCAGACAGCTTCTGATAGTGTGGCACAGCCAGCAGCTCCAGCCACAACTCAGGGCAGTGGCAGAGGTAGAGGGAGAGGGGCAGCCTCTTCTTCTGGTTCCCGAGGTGAAGGTCCATCAGCTCTAGCCAGGATCTTCACCATGACTCAGCAGGAGGCTAACACATCTAACACCGTGGTGTCAGGTAATCTCGTCATTGGGTGTTCTGATGTGTATGCATTAATGGACCTGGGTGCATCTCATTCTTTTATTGCTCCGAGAGCCGTTGAGAGGTTGGGTCTGATAGTCTCTGGGTTAGAGTGTCCCCTATGGGTCAGTGGACCCAAGTGTGACCCGTCAGTGGCAGAGTCAGTCTACCAGTACAGTCCAGTTTTTGTTGAGGGAAGATGCCTCTCCGCCGACCTTGTAGTTCTAGATTTGACAGACTTTGACGTCATTCTAGGGATGGATTGGCTATCTACCCATGGTGCTACCTTGGACTGCAGAGACAAGGTAGTCAGGTTCAGAGATCAGAACGGGTCAGAGGTCGTCTTCAGAGGAGACAAGAGGGGTACACCTAGAGGTCTGATATCAGCTCTTCAGGCTCGTAGGTTGCTTAGGAAGGGATGTCAGGGGTATTTGGCTCATGTGAGAGAGCTAGATAGTCAGGTTAGGGAGCCAGCCTCGGTGCCAGTTGTCAAAGAATTTCAGGATGTTTTTCCAAACGAGCTTCTAGGTTTACCATCTGCTAGGGAGATAGAGTTCGAGATAGAGTTGATGCCTGGAACTAGACTGATCTCTATCCCTCCCTACAGGATGGCTCCAGCCGAGTTGAAGGAGTTGAAAGAGCAGTTACAAGAGCTGGTAGAAAAGGGCTTCATCCGACCGAGTACCTCACCTTGGGGTGCTCCAGTCTTGTTTGTGAAGAAGAAGGATGGATCCCTCAGACTTTGTATCGACTACAGGCAGTTGAACAAAGTCACTACCAAGAACAGGTACCCTCTGCCAAGGATCGACGATCTATTCGACCAGCTTGCAGGAGCGGGTTATTTCTCCAAAATAGATCTGAGATCTGGGTACCATCAGCTAAGGATAAGGGATGAAGATGTGCCAAAGACGGCTTTCAGGACCAGATATGGGCATTTTGAGTTCCTTGTGATGCCGTTCGGGTTAACCAATGCCCCTGCAGCATTCATAGATCTCATGAACAGAGTGTTTAGCCAATACCTGGATCACTTCGTTATTGTCTTCATAGATGATATCTTGGTGTATTCCAGGAGCGCAGAGGAGCATGCCCATCATCTGAGGTTGGTTCTGCAGACCTTGAGGGAACATGGCTTGTATGCCAAGTTCTCTAAGTGTGAGTTCTGGCTGAGGAGCATTTCATTCTTGGGGCATGTAGTGTCAGGAAATGGGATAGAGGTGGACCCCAAGAAGATAGAAGCTGTGGCTAACTGGCCTAGACCCACTTCAGTGACAGAGATTAGAAGTTTTCTGGGTTTGGCGGGTTACTACACAGATGGTTCGTTAAGGACTTCTCAAAGATTGCAACTCCTTTCACCAGACTAACCAGGAAGAATCAGAAGTTTGTGTGGACCGACCAGTGCGAAGAGAGTTTTGAAGAGCTTAAGAAGAGATTAACATCGGCACCAGTGTTAGCTTTGCCCGCTAGCAGTGAGGACTTCACGGTCTTCTGTGATGCATCCCGAATGGGTTTGGGTTGTGTGTTAATGCAGAATGAAAGGGTGATTGCTTATGCTTCTAGACAGCTGAAGAAGCATGAGTTGAATTACCCCACACATGACCTAGAGATGGCAGCAGTAATCTTTGCACTCAAGATGTGGAGGCACTACCTCTATGGGGTTAAATGTGAGATCTTTACAGATCATAAGAGCCTGCAGTACATCCTGAGTCAAAGAGATTTGAACTTGAGACAGAGAAGATGGGTGGAGCTGCTGAGTGACTATGATTGCAAGATTCAGTACCATCCGGGTAAGGCGAATGTTGTGGCAGACACCTTAAGCCGGAAATCACTCGGCAGTTTATCCCACATATCGACAGAGAGGAGGCCAGTGGTGAAGGAGTTTTACAAGCTCATTGAGGAAGGTCTATAGTTGGAGTTGTCTGGTACAGGTGCTTTGGTAGCCCAGATGAGAGTGGCACCCGTGTTTCTGGAGCAGGTGGCTCAGAAACAGCATGAGGACCCAGAGTTAGTGAAGATTGCCAGGACTGTTCAGTCAGGCAAAGATAGTGAGTTCAAATTCGACAGCAAAGGGATCCTCCGCTATGGGAGCAGACTATGTGTACCAGATGACATAGGGCTAAAAGGAGACATTATGAGAGAGGCTCATAATGCAAGATACAGCGTTCACCCCGGAGCCACCAAGATGTATCAAGATCTGAAGAAGGTTTATTGGTGGCCAGCTATGAAGAAAGAAGTGGCACAGTTTGTGTCAGCCTGCGAAGTGTGTTAGAGGGTGAAGCTGGAACATCAGAAGCCGGCTGGAATGCTTAACCCGCTACCTATTCCAGAGTGGAAATGGGAGAATATAGCTATGGACTTCGTAGTGGGGTTACCGGCGACGTCCAACAGATTGGATTCCATATGGGTGATTGTGGACAGACTCACCAAATCTGCTCACTTCATCCCTGTCAGGAGTGGCTATTCTGTGGACAAGTTGGCGCAGGTGTATGTCGATGAGATCGTCAGGCTGCATGGGGTTCCTGTTTCAATAGTGTCCGATAGAGGGCCCCAGTTCACCTCCAGATTTTGGCGGAGTCTACAAAACGCCATGGGTACCAGGTTGGATTTTAGCACTGCTTTCCATCCACAGACGGACGTACAATCAGAAAGGACCATCCAGACAATAGAGGATATGCTCAGAATGTGTGTGCTGGACTTTGGCGGTTCTTGGAGGCAGCATCTACCTTTGGTGGAGTTTGCCTACAATAACAGCCATCATGCTAGCATCGGGATGGCTCCATATGAAGCTTTGTATGGGAGGAAGTGCAAATCACCTGTTTGCTGGGAAGAAGTGGGAGAAAAGGCCTTGGCAGGGCCTGAGCTAATAGAGATTACCAGCAGGGTAGTACCCATAATCAGAGAAAGGATCAAGACTGCTGCAAGCAGACAGAAGAGCTATGCAGACATCCGCAGAAGACAGGTAGAGTTTCAGGAGGGGAATCTGGTATTGCTCAAGGTGTCTCCTATGAAAGGAGTGGTTCGCTTTGGGAAGAAAGGTAAACTAGCCCCACGATACATCGGACCCTTTGAAATCTTGCAAAAGATTGGGAATGTGTCGTACAAGTTGGATTTACCTGCTTCTATGGAAAGAATCCATCCGGTTTTCCATGTTTCCATGTTGAGGAAGTTTGTGTCAGATCCGGGCAAGGTTCTTAGTGAGCCTAATGTGGAGATCTAAGAGGATCTCACTTATGTTGAGCAGCCAGTACGGATCATAGACACCCAGATCAGAAAGCTGAGAAACAAGGAAATTCCAATTGTGAAAGTCCTGTGGAACCACCACAATTTGGAAGAATGCACTTGGGAGACACGGGAGTCCATACTCCAGCAATACCCCTATCTTTTCTAAGGTTAGTTCTTTGTGAGTCCATGTGCTTATATGTATGTTTTGTTTATGCCATGCTGTGTGTTAGTTGGTGAACATTCGGGGACGAATGTTCTTAAGGGGGGGAGAATGTAATACCCGGCTAGACTCCGGTATCGGAATTCCTACCGTCCGGTAGAATCTCGGATGTCGGAAGCCGCTAGTAGGGTAGAAACATGTTTTCATAAAATGTTTTAATGTATTTCATGGTTTTAAGTAAAAAGGAAATGAGTTTTTGCATGAAAACAACCTTGGAGGAAAACTCAGGTTCGGCCGCTGAACCTCAAGTTCGGCCGCCGAACATGCATGCGCTTCGGGTGTACCTTAGGCCCCCAAAAGCATAAGTGAGGGAAGTCCAGGTTCGGCCACCGAACCTCATGTTCGGCCGCCGAACATGGCATGCATGCGGAGGCACTTTCGGCTCCCGAACGTGGCCTGGCCAGCCACCTATAAAGGGTCCCTTAGCCGAAAACGGGCGAGTTTTCTCCCCATTTTCGGCCAAGGTGAGCTCTCCGCCATCCCTCGCCGGTTTTGAATTCTTTCCTTCAAATCTTTCTCGATTTTCATTAATTTTACCCTTATTTTGAAGATTTTGAGCAAGTTTTGGAGCTTGGAGGTTCAAGGAACTCTCTCTCTCCCATTTTCCGAGCTAGGGTCGTTCTCCTCTCGATCTTCAAGAGGTAAGGGCCGATCTTGAGCTTATGGCATGTTTTAAGTAAGTTTTAAGTAGATCTATGGGGTAGAATGCATGTTTAGCTCATGGTTAGGTTTATGGGTTTTATATGTGGTTATGAATAATGTGAGTTGTTTGATGTGTTGTAGTTGGGGTTTTTGATGGTTTGAAGCCCCTAGGAGCTTGTATGCTTGTTTGTGTTTGTTTGGGAATGTTGTAGAATAGGTATATGCATGTTTGAAAAGTTTGAGAGGAAAATGTGCATGAGGAACCAAGTTTCTACCCTTTGGCAGAAACCAAGTTCGGCAGCCGAAAGACTTTCGGCTGCCGAACCTGCCTGGGAGACAAGCCTTTCGACTGCTGAAGCCTGCCCCCAAAAGAGGACTTTTGCCTCTGTCTGGGAGTTTCGGCCGCCGAAAGTGCCGCCGAACATGCATGAGTTTCGTCTCTGTCTGGGAGTTTCGGCCGCTGAAGGTGCCGCCGAACCTGCCTGACTTTCGGCTCTTGAGGGACTTTCGGCCGCCGAACCTACCGCTGAAAGTGCCCTGTCCAGCCTTTCTTTGCATGTTTTTCTATGATTGTTTCATGATATTTTAAGGGGTTTTTGAGGAGTAGTTTAGAGTTATGTTCATGTATGTTTGGTCCCTCATTTAAGTCCACCTGTGTAGGTTCGGACCCGAGGAACCGAGGACCCCAGCAGTGAGTCAGCTGCTCTAGTGTCTGGTCAGAGCTATCCAGAGGTGAGTGGAATAACTCATTACGTTTTAAAGCAAATAATGGACATTTTAGCATGATTCACTGATCATGAATGCCATGAGATGTACTAGGTTGATTGCATTAGAATTCACGAATATGTTGCATTGCATACTTTATTGTTGATTGATGTGGATGAACGTTGGATGATCCATAGCCCTCGATCTATGATGTGACGATGTGATATGTACGGTACAGAATGTAAGACCAGTGGGACCCATTCTACGTTCGCTGGCACTATGTAAGAGGAAGACCAGGACCCATTCTACGTTCTGGCACAGTTGGACTGTTATGTTATGCTATGTTATGTAAGAGAAAGACCAGGACCCATTCTACGTTCTGGCACAGTTGGACTATGTAGAGGGCTATTGGTGACAAGTTCATCCTTGATGTGATTAGCTGTGATGTGATGCATTCCATGTTATCATATGTTTTAAATGTTTTATTATTCTACTCACTGGGCTCTAGTAGCTCACCCCTCTCCCAAATTTCCCAGGTTTGCAGGTACAGGGTAGACCAGGAGGTTCGCAAGAGTATTGAAGTCGTGTATATGTAATAGATAGTGTGGACATGATAAATGTTTTTGATGTTATGTAAAAGTACAGTTTAGATATGTAATGTAATGAGGCTTATGGATGATAGAGGTGTGCTTGACCATAGAATGTTGTTATCCCTTTAATACATGATCTTAGATGTTTTATAATGTTTATGTAAACCAACTCAACTTATATTGTATCGCCCATTGGGGCATTGATGAGATCCCACAGAGGGGTCAAAGCTTATGATTATGTCTATGTTCAGTGCATGCACAGGTTGAGTTTGGTGTATGAAAGAATGTATGAAAGAAAAGTTTTAATTTTTATGTATGTTGTTGATCATGTATGGGATTAAACAGGTTTACAGGTTGCATGTCAGGCATGCTACGGGTCCCGGCGGCCTTAAGCCGACCTGGATCCTAGCGCCGGTAGCGGTCCGATTTTTGGGTCGTTACAAAGCCATGTAAGCTCAGCTGCTGTATGAGCCATGGCACGGTACTCAGCCTCTGTACTGGACCGAGCAACTATGGACTGCTTCTTCGCACACCAGGAAATGATATTCGAGCCTAGGAACGTGCAATAGCCTGTAGTTGACCGTCGCGTCGTCGGATAGCCTGCCCAATCTGCATCAGAAAAGGCAAAAAGAGCAAGTGTAGTATCGGAGCGAAGATTGAGACCATAATGTATCGTGCCCTTTAAATAACGCAAGATGCGACGAACATATTTCAGATGAGCATGAGTAGGTGAATGCATGAATTGGGACACAAAATTTACACTAAAAGACAAGTCAGGTCTGGTTAAAGTGAGGTATTGCAAGGACCCGACAATGCCCCGAAAAGATGTTGGATCGGAAAGTGGTTCAAAATCAATTGGCGGATTGTGTTTAAGGTCTAATAGAGTGGGCATTGGCTGACAATCAACCATCTAGGCACGCTCCAAAATGGAGTAGGCATAATGCGTCTGTGACAAATGAAGTCCAGTGGCTGTGGTATCCACTGTAACACCCAAGAAATGATGGATTGGTCCCAAGTCTTTCATGGAGAATTCTGCGTTTAACACCTGAATAAAATCATCAACAAGAGCTACAGACGAACCCGTGAGTAGCATATCGTCAACATAAACCAAAAGCACTAATATCTCATTAGAACAATAAAAAACAAATAATGAAGGATCCGCCAAACTGCAAAAGAAACCATAAGCAATGAGAAACTTACTTAATCGGTCAAACCAGGCACAAGGAGCCTGCTTGAGTCCATAGAGAGCTCGTTTTAACTTACACACATGCGTTGGCTTGTCTGGATTTTTCATCCCTGGTGGTTGCTCCATGAACAAATCCTCAGTAACATAACCATGCAAAAAAGCATTTGTAACATCTAACTACCTTATTGGCCATTTTTTAACTAAAGCAACAGTTAAAACAGTACGAATCGTGCCAGGTTTGATAACGGGTGAATAAGTTTCAGTGTAGTCGACGCCATCCAGTTGATGGAATCCTTTGGCTACTAACCGAGCCTTTAGTCGGTCTAACGTGCCATCTGGTTTAATTTTGGCTTTAAACACCCATTTACAACCTATTATATGCAACCCGTCCCTGTACTACCCGGCTAGAGTCCGGCATCGGAATTCTACTTTCCGAGGGAGTTTCGGATGTCGGACGTCTCTAGAAGGGGTATCGGACGTCTCTAGAAGGGGTATAGTGATGTTTTTCTACCATGTTTTGGTATGTTTCATAGTTTTAAAGCATAAGGAAATGAGTTTTTGAGTGAAATGAACCAAGGCAGAAAAGCCAGGTTCGGCCGCCGAAGTTGAGGTTCGGCCGCCGAACATGCATGGCTTTCGGTTTCACGTGTGGCCGCCGAAGGTGGTCTGGCCAACCACCTATAAATGGTCCTCAGTCGGTTGAAGCGGTAAGAGCACCGTTTCTTTTGTCTTCTGAGGTGAGACCCTGTCCTTAGTAGCGTTTTCTTCATGTTTTCATTAAATCATGCATAGATTTGATTAGTTTTGATGATCTTTTGAAGGTTTTAAGCTAACAACTCAAAGTTTTGAAGTTTGGAGAGTTTGAAGGAGAGTTGCTCCAAAACTCCACGTTAGGATCATTCATCTACTTGTTTTCAAAAGGTAAGTGAAGATCCTGAACTTGTTTTTATGATTTTTGATGGTTTTATGGGGTTTATGGAGAGAGTTGCATGAATAGGTTAAAAAGAGAGTTTTTGATGATTTTGTGCATAGAGCTTGTTTCTGTGTTGTTTTTGTTGTGTGTTTGGGGTTTTAAGGTAGTTTATGACCCCTTTGAGCATATACATGAGTGTATGCAAGTGGAGGTATTGAGGTGTTTGAGGTGGAGTGCGTTTTGTGCATTGGGCGAGAGGCAGGGCACATTTCTGCCCTGATGATGAACTCAGGTTCGGCAACCGAAGGTACATTCGGCCGCCGAACCCCTGAGGAGGTGTGAGGAGGTGGCTTCGGCTGCCCAAGCTTGCCCCCGAGCTTTTGGACTTTCGGCTCTGGAGGGGAATTCGGCCGCCGAAGGTGCCGCCGAAGGTCAAAGACTTTCGTCTCTGGAGTGCCTTTTGGCCTCCGAAACTTGCCCCCGAAAGGGTTCGGCTGTCGAAAGTAGCGTGTCGGCCGCCGAAGGTGCTTGAGTTTCGTCTCTGGAGAGGACTTTCGGCCGCCGAACCTGCCGCCGAAAGTGTTCTGTCCAGCTTTCCTTTGCATGCTTTGCATGGATGTTAGAGTGAGTTTAAGGGGATTCTTGGGGAGTTTAATAGAGTTGTTCATAAGCTAGTTTGGTCCCTCATTTGAGTCTATCTGTATAGGTACAGACCAGAGGAACCAGAGAAAGCAGCAGTGAGTACTGCTCCAGAGGTTTCAGAACCTGCAGAGTCAGTCCAGGTAGCCAGAGGTGAGTGGAACTAACCTTAACTCTTTTAATTGCACAATGGAATGTTTTAGCATATCCCATGCATCATGTTTTTATGCAATAGGTTGATTGCATTAGTCTCCACGAATATGTTGCTGCATTGCATAGTGAATTGTTGTTGTGGGTAAATGCTGAATGATCCAATAGTCTCAGACAAGAAGTTCAGGAGCCTTTGACTACGCCCTGGCAGGTATAGTAAAGACCAGGAGCCTTTGACTACGCCCTAGCAGTTATAGTAAAGACCAGGAGCCTTTGACTACACCCTGGCAATGGTAAGTACAGAGGTGTTATATACACATATACATATATGACAGGAAGACCAGGTGCTCGATTCTACGCCCTGGCACAGAGTTACTGGGACTATGTGGTGATAGGTTTACTTTTGATGTGGTTTGTCTGTGTTATGCCGCATTCCATGAGATCATATTTTAATGACTTGTTTTACTGTTCTACTCACTGGGCTATAGAGCTCATCCCACTCCCTTAACCCCAGTTTTGCAGGTTCAGTGTACAGTATACAGAGGAGATTCACAGAGTACCAGAAAGAGTAAAGAGATTTGTAATAGCTTAGAGTGGACATGTAATATTCAAGAGATGTACTAATTGTGTATAAAGTTAGCAATGCGCTTGACTTAGTGATGTTGTTCATCACATGATCTGTGTAATACCCGGCTAGACTCCGGTATCGGAATTCCTACCGTCCGGTGGAATCTCGGATGTCGGAGACCCCTAGATGGGTAAAACCATGTTTTTATGAAATGTTTTAATGCTTTTGATGATTTTAAGTAAAAAGGGAATGAGTTTTGCATAAGAACAACCTTGGAGGAAAACCCAGGTTCGGCCGCCGAACCTCAAGTTCGGCCGCCGAACATGCAGGCATTTCGGGTGCGCCTTAGGCCCCCGAAGGCATAAGTGAGGGAAGTCCAGGTTCGGCCGCCGAACCTCAAGTTCGGCCGCCGAACATGGCATGCATGCGGAGGCACATTCGGCCCCCGAACGTGGCCTGGACAGCCACTATAAAAGGGTCCCTTAGCCGAAAACGGGCGAGCTTTTCCCCATTTTCGGCCAAGGTGAGCTCTCTGCCGTCCCTCACCGATCTTTGATGTTTTTCCTCTAGATCTTTCAAGTTTTTCATTTGTTTTAACTTTGTTTTGAAGATTTGAGCTTTTGAGCAAAGTTTTGGAGCTTGGAGGTTCAAGAACTCAAATCTCTCCCAACTCCAAGTTTGGTCGCCTCTACTCTCGATCTTCAAGAGGTAAGAGTCGATCTCTAGCTTATATTATGTTTTAAGCAAGTTTTATGAAGTTCATGGGGGTAGAATGCATGTTTAGGTTTTAGTTATGTTTATGGGTATAAATGTATGTTCATGAACAATGTGGCTTGTAATGTGTGTTTGATGTGTTGTAGTTGGGGTTTAAGGTAGCTTGAGACCCCTAGGAGCTTGTATGCATGTTTTGGTTGAGCTAAATGCATGTTGGTATGAGTTTGGAGGCATTTGTGCATGTTTGAACCAAGTTTCTGCCCTTTGGGAGAAACCAGGTTCGGCAGCCGAAGGAACTTTCGGCCGCCGAACCCTCTTGTGGAGGCAGCCTTCGGCTGCCAAAACTTGCCCCCGAAAGGAGACTTTCGTCTCTGTCTGGGAGTTTCGGCCGCCGAAAGTGCCGCCGAACATGCATGAGTTTCGTCTCTGTCTGGGAGTTTCGGCCGCCGAAGGTGCCGCCGAACCTGCCTGACTTTCGGCTCTAGAGGGACTTTCGGCCGCCGAACCTGCCGCCGAAAGTGCCCCGTCCAGCCTTCCTTTGCATGTTTTGCATGGATGTTTTGAGATGTTTTAGGGGGTTTTTGGGGAATGTTTTTAGAGTTATGTTCTAGTATGTTGGTCCCTCATTTGAGTCCACCTGTGTAGGTTTGGACCCGAGGAACCGAGGACCTCAGCAGTGAGTTAGCTGCTTCAGTCAGAGTCAGAGCTAGCCAGAGGTGAGTGGAATGACTCTTATGCTTTTAAATAAATAAATAAATCAGTTTTGAGCATGTTCATGCATCACGGATGCCATGTGATATTTTAGGATGCTTGCATTAGAAATCACGAATATGTTGCATTGCATAATATGTTGTTGATGTGGATGAATGTTGAATGATCCATTAGCCCTCATATGTTATGACATGATGATATGATATGGAAGTCCAGGTGTGGCCTGCACTACGCCCCTGGCACTAAGTAAGAGAAAGACCGGAAGTGGCCTGCACTACGCCCCCGGCATCATGGATTATGTATGTTATGTTATGTTATGTATAAGAGAAAGACCAGGTGTGGCCTGCACTACGCCCCTGGCATGATTGGAATATGTAGAAGGCTAAATGGTGACAAGTTCATCCTTGATATGATTAGTTGTGATGTGATGCATTTCATGTTATCATATGTTTTAAATGCTTTACTATTCTGCTCACTGGGCTCTAGTAGCTCACCCCTCTCCCAAATTCCCCAGGTCTGCAGGTACGGGTTAGACAGAGAAGTCAAGAAGAGTAAAGAAGTCACATGTATGTAATAGTTAGAGTGTGGACATGACAGTTTGTATAATGATGTATAGATA